>NC_091369.1:6824586-6832086 GCF_038502225.1 Cherax quadricarinatus
TATATATATATATATATATATATATATATATATATATATATATATATATATATATATATATATATATATATATATATATATATATATATATATATATATATATTAAATTTGGGGTTGGGTTAGGGTGTGTGGTGGTGATGGGTCTGGCAGTGGCACTCACTGCCACTGACAACAGTGTTGACCATCACCACACAAATATTTACCTCCTTCTGCCAAACTGCCATCCTCGCCTTAAATTAATTTGTGAGGTGAACGGAGGGAAGGGGAAGAGGGAAGAGGCTGAGATGAAAGAGGTGAGCAGCTAAGAGAGGTTCATGCAGTAGGTAAGGGATCTTACAGGTTGGTCAGTGATATAAAAATTATATATCAATACACGTAATGTTTAAATGGGGCGCGTTGTTATTGTTGCTGCCTTGTCTGTTAGTGACGCTTCCGTTACTGTTGCCGCCTTGCCTGTTAGTGATGCTTCCGTTACTGTTGCCGCCTTGTCTGTTAGTGATGCTTCCGTTACTGTTGCTGCCTTGTCTGTTAGTGATGCTTTCGTTACTGTTGCTGCCTTGTCTGTTAGTGATGCTTCCGTTACTGTTGCCGCCTTGTTCACCTGGAGTTTACCTGGAGAGAGTTCCGGGGGTCAACGCCCCCGCGGCCCGGTCTGTGACCAGGCCTCCTGGTGGGCCTGGTCACAGACCGGGCCGCGGGGGCGTTGACCAGGCTGTTGCTGCTGGCTGCACGCAAACCAACGTACGAGCCACAGCCCGGCTGGTCAGGAACCGACTTTAGGTGCTTGTCCAGTGCCAGCTTGAAGACTGCCAGGGGTCTGTTGGTAATCCCCCTCATGTATGCTGGGAGGCAGTTGAACAGTCTCGGGCCCCTGACACTTATTGTATGGTCTCTTAACGTGCTAGTGACACCCCTGCTTTTCATTGGGGGGATGTTGCGTCGTCTGCCAAGTCTTTTGCTTTCGTAGTGAGTGATTTTCGTGTGCAAGTTCGGTACTAGTCCCTCTAGGATTTTCCAGGTGTATATAATCATGTATCTCTCCCGCCTGCGTTCCAGGGAATACAGGTTTAGGAACCTCAAGCGCTCCCAGTAATTGAGGTGTTTTATCTCCGTTATGCACACCGTGAAGGTTCTCTGTACATTTTCTAGGTCAGCAATTTCACCTGCCTTGAAAGGTGCTGTTAGTGTGCAGCAATATTCCAGCCTATATAGAACAAGTGACCTGAAGAGTGTCATCATGGGCTTGGCCTCCCTAGTTTTGAAGGTTCTCATTATCCATCCTGTCATTTTTCTAGCAGATGCGATTGATACAATGTTATGGTCCTTGAAGGTGAGATCCTCCGACATGATCACTCCCAGGTCTTTGACGTTGGTGTTTCGCTCTATTTTGTGGCCAGAATTTGTTTTGTACTCTGATGAAGATTTAATTTCCTCGTGTTTACCATATCTGAGTAATTGAAATTTCTCATCGTTGAACTTCATATTGTTTTCTGCAGCCCACTGAAAGATTTGGTTGATGTCCGCCTGGAGCCTTGCAGTGTCTGCAATGGAAGACACTGTCATGCAGATTCGGGTGTCATCTGCAAAGGAAGACACGGTGCTGTGGCTGACATCCTTGTCTATGTCGGATATGAGGATGAGGAACAAGATGGGAGCGAGTACTGTGCCTTGTGGAACAGAGCTTTTCACCGTAGCTGCCTCGGACTTTACTCTGTTGACGACTACTCTCTGTGTTCTGTTAGTGAGGAAATTATAGATCCATCGACCGACTTTTCTTGTTATTCCTTTAGCACGCATTTTGTGCGCTATTACGCCATGGTCACACTTGTCGAAGGCTTTTGCAAAGTCTGTATATATTACATCTGCATTCTTTTTGTCTTCTACTGCATTTAGGACCTTGTCGTAGCGATCCAATAGTTGAGACAGACAGGAGCGACCTGTTCTAAACCCATGTTGCCCTGGGTTGTGTAACTGATGGGTTTCTAGATGGGTGGTGATCTTGCTTCTTAGGACCCTTTCAAAGATTTTTATGATATGGGATGTTAGTGCTATTGGTCTGTAGTTCTTTGCTGTTGCTTTACTGCCCCCTTTGTGGAGTGGGGCTATGTCTGTTGTTTTTAGTAACTGTGGGACGACCCCCGTGTCCATGCTCCCTCTCCATAGGATGGAAAAGGCTCGTGATAGGGGCTTCTTGCAGTTCTTGATGAACACGGAGTTCCATGAGTCTGGCCCTGGGGCAGAGTGCATGGGCATGTCATTTATCGCCTGTTCGAAGTCATTTGGCGTCAGGATAACATCGGATAGGCTTGTGTTAATCAAATTTTGTGGCTTTCTCATAAAAAAATAATTTTTATCTTCTACTCTCAGTCTGGTTAGCGGCTTGCTAAAAACTGAGTCATATTGGGACTTGAGTAGCTCACTCATTTCCTTGCTGTCATCTGTGTAGGACCGATCTTGTTTAAGTAGGGGCCCAATACTGGACGTTGTTCTCGACTTTGATTTGGCATAGGAGAAGAGATACTTTGGGTTTCTTTCGATTTCATTTATGGCTTTTAGTTCTTCCCGCGATTCCTGACTCCTATAAGATTCCTTTAGCTTAAGTTCGATGCTTGCTATTTCTCTGACCAGTGTCTCCCTACGCATTTCAGATATATTGACCTCTTTTAGCCGCTCTGTTATTCTTTTCCGTCGCCTGTCTCTTTCTATTTTACATCTACTCCTCCTTTTTCTTAGAGGAATAAGCCTTGTGCATACATCGAGTGCCACCAAGTTAATCTGTTCTAGGCATAAGTTGGGGTCTGTGTTGCTTAGTATATCTTCCCAGCTTATATCGGTTAGGACTTGGTTTACTTGGTCCCACTTTATGTTTTTGTTATTGAAGTTGAATTTGGTGAATGCTCCCTCGTGACTAGTCTCATTATGTCGATCTAGGGCTCCGCGCATACATGTCTGAACCTCAATTATGTTGTGATCTGAGTATATTGTTTTTGATATGGTGACATTTCTTATCAGATCATCATTGTTAGTGAAGATGAGGTCTAGTGTATTCTCCAGTCTAGTAGGCTCTATTATTTGCTGGTTTAAATTGATTTTTGTGCAGAGATTTAAAAGCTCGTGTGAGTGTGAGTTTTCATCAGAGCTGCCTCCTGGTGTTATTACTGCAACAATATTATTTGCTATATTCCTCCATTTTAGGTGCCTTAAGTTGAAATCCCCCAGGAGCAAGATGTTGGGTGCAGGAGCTGGAAGATTTTCCAGACAGTGGTCAATTTTTAACAGCTGTTCCTGGAATTTCTGGGATGTTGCATCTGGAGGCTTGTAGACTACCACAATGACTAGGTTTTGGTTCTCGACCTTTACTGCTAAAACTTCCACTACATCAATTGAGGCATTAAGCAGTTCTGTGCAAACAAGTGACTCTGCAATGTACAGGCCAACCCCCCCCCCTTTTTGCCTGTTCACTCTGTCACATCTGTATAGGTTGTAACCTGGGATCCATATTTCGTTGTCCAAGTGATCCTTTATGTGGGTCTCAGTGAAAGCCGCGAACATTGCCTTTGCCTCTGCAAGCAGTCCACGGATGAAAGGTATTTTGTTGTTTGTTGCTGGCTTTAGACCCTGTATATTTGCAAAGAAGAATGTCATCGGACTGGTGGTATTATTGGTACTGGGGGGGGGGGATTTTTTTTCCGGCATTAGTATCTGTATCTGTTGGTTTGGAGTGGAGGCCATCGACTGTGGTTCCACTCCAGGAATGACTGGATTTGGTGTACGATTTCTGCCATTTCCTGCCAGTTTTTTTTCCTTTCTGGCACTAAAAAACCTCTCCCTCTTGAGTGGCTGTGGCTACCCAGGTTTTCCCATGGCCTGGATGTTTTGTATCTTTTTGTCCCCTTTAGAAGGTGTGCCTGGCAATTTAAGTTATAGCACAGTCTTTCCTGTACTGAAGAGGTACACAGTTCGGGGTGAAAAAGCTTACAGGAAGGGAGTTTGCATTTTCCTGTTGTCATATGGGCATGGCATTTTCTAGGGTGGTCATAGTTGCACGTCCCGTCTGTTTTTCCAGATTTCCCATGTCTGCAGATACCAAGTGCATAGTATGTGCACAGGCTTGGTTTCCGTTTGCCTTGGATTTCTGTGACTGTATTCCCTGTTGGTGCATGTTTCCCTGTCTTATTCCTATCCTCCCTAGCACCAACAATGGAGCTCCCACCAGTTGTTTTTGGTAATATATCCTCACTATTGCTAGTGGAGTCCTCTTGTTTGCTATTTCCTGTGGTATTTCTAGTTTGCAATATTGGTTTTATCTTATCTGTCTGTTAGTGATGCTTCCGTTACTGTTGCTGTTCTTCCCGCTCTTGCTTCTGTTCTTATCTTTCTCCTATTGCTCTCGGTACTATTTACTCTTCTTTCTAGTAGGGTGACAGCTTACAAGTTAGAAGAGTTGAGGACGTGTTAAGTCAGTGCTATGACGTGTGATGGCGCTCTTAAAGCATCAGGACACAAAGTCATAATTTGGGACCTTCACTGTTTATACTGTAGTAAATAAACCTCATAATGAAGCATTATTATTATTATTATAAAAAGAAGCGCTAAACCCACTAGGGTCATAGAGTGCTGCAGGGCAGGGGGTGTGACTGTAGCAGAAAATACCATAATGACGATGTTTTATGCATGGTGTTATATTATTATTATAATTATTATTATTATTATTATTATTATTATTATTATTATTTATGACGGAGTGTTCAACCTTTAGGAAGGGAAGACGATTATAATCAGCTTCGACCTTTTGAAGGGAATGTTTAATTCCAATTGTTTGTATCCAGAGTCGTCAGAGGTCTCAAGGTACAACCTTCTTGAAGGGTGAAGCTACATAACCTTTAGGTACGTATACGCATCTTGAAAGAACAAAAAAATCAATGCTCTGCTATCTCATCGCTGCCATAGGTGTTGAAGACACAGATTGTCCTAACACAAACTTTGGCAACCCATCAAATTATATATCTAATAAATTATATATCTGACATTCCGGCATATAAGGCGCGCCTTTTTCCTACAAGTCTTGGAAAACCAGCCTGCTTCTTATATGCTCAAGGTCAGGGTTAAGGGTAGGCTTTGCCTTAGGCTTTAGCGTAAAGTAAGAGGGTAATTACTGATTTACCATTATGATACTTGTCGTGCGCCTTATATGCCGGAAAATACGGTAAGCAAAAGTCGTGAAGGCTTCGAAACAGACAGTATACCCACCCACTAAACACCTAAGTCTGGAATGCCTTATTTATAAACAAACGCAAAATACTATTAGCACTAGTACTCAGAGTTGTGTGGCAGGAGAGGTGAGATTTTGGTGAAATTTCAGAGGCTGTAAAATGTGCCGACGTGGCAATTTTAACAGAGGTAACAGAGCGATGGTAAAATATTGTTCACCACTATTGTTAACATAAAACCTCATAAAAGCCTTTGAATGGATGCTGAGACGCCAGCTTACTCAGGAGATGGTTTCTCAGAAAGTACACAAAACCAGCTTCTCACCGCCCATCATACTAATATCAGGGCCGCCCTCACCTTCTTCCTCCGCTCTCACACTTTCACCAGGGATTTCAAAAAGGCTTTGGATCAGGTGCAAATTCCTGCTCCCGCTGGGAGAGTGATGCTGTGACCTGCTGGAGAAGTTCCTTCCCTGGTGGGTGAGTGATGCTGTGTCCTGAGGGCGAAGTTCCTTCCCTGGTGGATGAGTGATGCTGTGTCCTGAGGGAGAAGTTCCTTCCCTGGTGGGTGAGTGATGCTATGTCCTGAGGGAGAAGTTTCTTCCCTGGTGGGTGAGTGAGGCTGTGTCCTGAGGGAGAAGTTCCTTCCCTGGTGGGTGAGTGATGCTGTGTCCTGAGGGAGAAGTTCCTTCCCTGGTGGGTGAGTGATGCTATGTCCTGAGGGAGAAGTTTCTTCCCTGGTGGGTGAGTGATGCTGTGTCCTGAGGGAGAAGTTCCTTCCCTGGTGGGTGAGTGATGCTGTGTCCTGAGGGAGAAGTTCCTTCCCTGGTGGGTGAGTGATGCTGTGTCCTGAGGGAGAAGTTCCTTCCCTGGTGGGTGAGTGATGCTGTGTCCTAAGGGAGAAGTTCCTTCCCTGGTGGGTGAGTGATGCTGTGTCCTGAGGGAGAAGTTCCTTCCCTGGTGGGTGAGTGATGCTGTGTCCTGAGGGAGAAGTTTCTTCCCTGGTGGGTGAGTGATGCTGTGTCCTGAGGGAGAAGTTCCTTCCCTGGTGGGTGAGTGATGCTGTGTCCTGAGGGAGAAGTTCCTTCCCTGGTGGGTGAGTGATGCTGTGTCCTGAGGGAGAAGTTCCTTCCCTGGTGGGTGAGTGATGCTGTGTCCTGAGGGAGAAGTTCCTTCCCTGGTGGGTGAGTGATGCTGTGTCCTGAGGGAGAAGTTCCTTCCCTGGTGGGTGAGTGATGCTGTGTCCTGAGGGAGAAGTTTCTTCCCTGGTGGGTGAGTGATGCTGTGTCCTGAGGGAGAAGTTCCTTCCCTGGTGGGTGAGTGATGCTGTGTCCTGAGGGAGAAGTTCCTTCCCTGGTGGGTGAGTGATGCTGTGTCCTGAGGGAGAAGTTCCTTCCCTGGTGGGTGAGTGATGCTGTGTCCTGAGGGAGAAGTTCCTTCCCTGGTGGGTGAGTGATGCTGTGTCCTGAGGGAGAAGTTCTTTCCCTGGTGGGTGAGTGATGCTGTGTCCTGAGGGAGAAGTTCCTTCCCTGGTGGGTGAGTGATGCTGTGTCCTAAGGGAGAAGTTCCTTCCCTGGTGGGTGAGTGATGCTGTGTCCTGAGGGAGAAGTTCCTTCCCTGGTGGGTGAGTGATGCTGTGTCCTGAGGGAGAAGTTTCTTCCCTGGTGGGTGAGTGATGCTGTGTCCTGAGGGAGAAGTTCCTTCCCTGGTGGGTGAGTGATGCTATGTCCTGAGGGAGAAGTTTCTTCCCTGGTGGGTGAGTGAGGCTGTGTCCTGAGGGAGAAGTTCCTTTCCTGGTGGGTGAGTGATGCTGTGTCCTGAGGGAGAAGTTCCTTCCCTGGTGGGTGAGTGATGCTGTGTCCTGAGGGAGAAGTTTCTTCCCTGGTGGGTGAGTGATGCTGTGTCCTGAGGGAGAAGTTCCTTCCCTGGTGGGTGAGTGATGCTATGTCCTGAGGGAGAAGTTTCTTCCCTGGTGGGTGAGTGAGGCTGTGTCCTGAGGGAGAAGTTCCTTTCCTGGTGGGTGAGTGATGCTGTGTCCTGAGGGAGAAGTTCCTTTCCTGGTGGGTGAGTGATGCTGTGTCCTGAGGGAGAAGTTCCTTCCCTGGTGGGTGAGTGATGCTGTGTCCTGAGGGAGAAGTTTCTTCCCTGGTGGGTGAGTGATGCTGTGTCCTGAGGGAGAAGTTCCTTCCCTGGTGGGTGAGTGATGCTATGTCCTGAGGGAGAAGTTTCTTCCCTGGTGGGTGAGTGATGCTGTGTCCTGAGGGAGAAGTTCCTTCCCTGGTGGGTGAGT
>NC_091369.1:6839586-6929586 GCF_038502225.1 Cherax quadricarinatus
TCTCTTCCTCCTATCAAAAATCACACTTACTATTCCCCTCCTCTCCCTTTTCTCACCGTCTCCCTCCCTCTCTCTCTCCCTCCCTCCCTCTCTCCCTCCCTCCAGGGCTCAATCAAGTCCTTTGCAATGCCACTCACACTGTCAATATTTATACGAGAAGCCTGCGATGTATCACATGTTGCATCCTGCAACGCAGTGTGTCACAAAGGTCACCAAAGCTGAGATGTGTCGGATGTTGCAGGCAGAAACACAGGGTACCAGCAACACAACCCAGCACCTACTTACCAAAGGAGCACATTATTATTATTATTATTATTATTATTATTACAAGACTCTCAACCCCTGTGGGTTATATAACGTTGTCCTAATGATATGATATTGAATGAACAAGGTGTGAATTGGGGAGTATCAGGCAGCAGAATGTCAACGACCTGGTGACGACCAGATGAATGAAGGAGACAGACGTGTGGTCAGTGACCTAGAAGCAGGTGTAGTACTACCACCACAGGGGTCGTCATCGCCTGGGGGCACTGTATTACAGCACTCAATAAGTCTAAATAAGAGCCAAGTGATTCCACTTTAAGAGAACACACTCACTCGGACGTTTCTCTCATGTGTTGTACTGTGGCCAAGTCTGGCCAGTAGTGTGGCCAAGTCTGGTCCGCAGTGTGGCCAAGTCTGACCAGTAGTGTGGCCAAGTCTGACCACATTACTAGAAAGCAATAGTCTCTGGTCTACAGGAGAGATTAACAGTAATGTTGGGGTATTACTGTCGCGTGCGTGCGTGTGTGTAATTACCAAGTTGTACTCACCTGGTTGTGATTGCAGGGGTCGATTCACAGCTCCTGGCCTCGCTTCTTCACTGGTCGCTACTAGACCACTCTTCCTGCCCCATGAGCTTGATCATACCTCTTCTTAAAGCTATGTATGGATCCTGCCTCCACTACATCTCTTCCCAGACTATTCTACTTCCTGATAACTCTGTGACTGAAGAAATACGTCCTAACATCCCTGTGATTCATCTGAGTCTTCAACTTTGCGTGTGTATTCTGTAACACGTGTGTGTGTGTGTGTGTGTGTGTTCACTGGTATAATCTACGCTTTATATCACCTATCTTCGTCTTCTTATTCTTCTTAACTGTCTTCTTTTCCACCATGCAATAACCGAAGAATGCGTCTTCCGATCGATTTCAACAAAGCCAAGGAATGATACTGCTCAGCAAAGTTCCTTATCTGCCAAATTTAGCATAAATTTTGTGGGTTATTATACTCAAGCTACCGAAAGACATACTCAGGATAAACAACACTGGTTATCTAGGACTGGAGATGGAGAACAACAGCTAGGATAGACAACACTGGTTATCTAGGACTGGAGATAGAGAACAACAGCTAGGATAGACAACACTGGTTATCTAGGACTGGAGATGGAGAACAACAGCTAGGATAGACAACACTGGTTATCTAGGACTGGAGATAGAGAACAACAGCTAGGATAGACAACACTGGTTATCTAGGACTGGAGATAGAGAACAACAGCTAGGATAGACAACACTGGTTATCTAGGACTGGAGATAGAGAACAACAGCTAGGATAGACAACACTGGTTATCTAGGACTGGAGATAGATAACAACAGCTAGG
Organism: Cherax quadricarinatus; assembly: GCF_038502225.1. Taxonomy (NCBI): domain Eukaryota; kingdom Metazoa; phylum Arthropoda; class Malacostraca; order Decapoda; family Parastacidae; genus Cherax; species Cherax quadricarinatus. The sequence continues at coordinate 6,841,226 of NC_091369.1, forward strand.
ACAGACAACACTGGTTATCTAGGACTGGAGATAGATAACAACAGCTAGGACAGACAACACTGGTTATCTAGGACTGGAGATAGGGAACAACAGCTAGGATAGACAACGCTGGTTATCTAGGACTGGAGATAGAGAACAACAGCTAGGATAGACAACGCTGGTTATCTAGGACTGGAGATAAGAGAACAACAGCTAGGATAGACAACGCTGGTTATCTAGGACTGGAGATAGAGAACAACAGCTAGGATAGACAACGCTGGTTATCTAGGACTGGGAATAGTGACGAATAGCTGGGACAGACTGCCTTGGTTATCTAAGACTGAGCTGAGAGATTAGTAAACGCTGAGCTGAGCTGAGACGAGCACGGACCAGGAGGTGGAGTTCAACAAGCGCGTGAAACACAAACCCTCGCAAATCTTAACTTTCACCTTATTTTACTCACTGAGATCATTATGTTATATTTCTCAAGTTACGTACATGTACGTAACTGGTCTTCTTGTCTTGTACGTACAAGTACAGGCAACTGGTCTTCCTGTCTTGCACGTACAAGTAAAGTCAACTGGTCTTCCTGTCTTGCACGTACAAGTACAGGCAACTGGTCTTCTTGTCTTGCACGTACAAGTACAGGCAACTGGTCTTCCTGTCTTGCACGTACAAGTACAGGCAACTGGTCTTCCTGTCTTGCACGTACAAGTACAGGCAACTGGTCTTCCTGTCTTGCACGTACAAGTACAGGCAACTGGTCTTCCTGTCTTGCACGTACAAGTACAGACAACAGGTCTTCCTGTCTTGCACGTACAAGTACAGACAACAGGTCTTCCTGGGTGGCATTCAGCATTCCCGGAGGAGGAAGCGCATGCAACCTTTCCTTGTGCACGCATCATTGCCTCTGCCATCCCAGCTCACGACCTCTGCAACCCTGACGTACGACGCTGCAGCCCTGGTGTACGATGTTGCAGTCCTTACTTAAGAAGCTGCAGTCCTGACGTACGACGCTGCAGCCCTGACCTACGACGCTGCAGCCTTGATATACGAAGCTGCAACCCTGACGTACGACGCTGCAGCCTGACTTACGACGCTGCAACCCTGACCTACAACGCTGTAGCCCTGACCTACGACGCTGTAGCCCTGACCTACGACGCTGCAGCCTTAATGTAGGAAGCTGCAACCCTGACGTACGACGCTGCAGCCCTGACGTACGACCGTGCATTCGATACACACCCCTCACTATTTACAACTGGCTGATCAGGCCAAGTTAACACCATACACTTGATACACCTTTGAAGGTTTTCGAGAATTATCCTACTCTCACAGCACGGTCCTGGGACAGGTTTGTCTGTTGTTTATTTAGACAATTACGCTGTACTGCTGGCGCCTAGCCCGTCCACATATCCTTCACAGCCTGAGTAATCCGGCACTTGGCGGTGGAATTAAGTCTAAGTTTTCTCTTAAAGACTACACTTGTTCCGGCAGTGTGTCTGATATATATTAGAATGCTGAATAATCTGGGCCCACGGATGCTGACAATGTTCTCTCATTGTGTCCACGGCGTCCCCGCTTTTCACTGGGATTATTTTACTCTCCTCAATATCTCTCATTCCAGTATGTTATTATGGCAGTGTGCAGATTTTAGACTATGTCCTCAAGTACCTTCTATGTATAAATTACCATGTGTCTCTCCTCCGCCCCACTAAGTACATATTTAAGATTTTGAGGCGTTCCTAATAATTTAAATATTGTATTTTCTCTAAGTGAGCTGTAAATGATCTTTGAATCTGTTCTAGTTCTGATGTTTCTCCTGCCTTGAACGGAGCGGTCAACACTAAACAATATTCCAAGTGAGATAGCCCAAGTTATTCGAAAAGTGTCACCACTGTCATTATCTCCCTTGTTTCAATACTTCTCATTATCGACCGCATCATTTTCCTAGCTGTAGTGACATTAACCTTACCGAGTTCATTAAAGGATAAGTCAGCTGACATCATTAAACCCAGATCCTTCGCGCGTTTCACTCTATTTGGTAATTCTCTTGCGTTTTGTATACAGTGCTGTTTCATTAATAAAAGTATCTGAGGATGCATATGTAACTTTTACATATCTCTTGTTACATTATAATTATTATACTCAGTGGTTAAGGGTTATACAACACCTGAGAATATGAGGTAATCGGGTTCTATCCAGGAACCGGAGGAAAATTCTAATTTCTTGGATCAAGAGCCCTTCACAAGCATCAAGACCCTTCTCATGAAGAATATTCTATTTTATATAAAAAGTGGCATTTATAACTATATTGCATACAAGAATAAGACGCATTTAGGAGAGTGGAAACGTGCGTCTTGTCAGTGGTCCAAGCAGGACCCAAACGTCGCTCGTAAGGAGGGTTATGTGACTTTTTTATATTCATTAACTGGAATAAAGTTACCTGGTAGCACCAAGAGCATCACTAATCAGGTGTGGAAGCGGGCCGCGGGGGCGGTGATCCACACACTGGATGGCAGGTAGGCGGACCTGACGCCTGCCTCTGTGAAAGGTCAACACAAGAGAGAGAACCAATTAATAAGTAACAGCTGAGGCACACCAGGCAACACCCACCACCATAGTTACGCTACTCTTGTTTCCCTTCTTTTTCTTCTTCTTTAGTAGGATTAGCTAAAGTCTGTCTACCACACGATGGTCAGTAACGCTGCGTGTCACATGTACACCATCAGCCAAGAATATTTTAATACCTAAAATAAGAATTATGGTAAATTAATTGTATCTTAATAATGACAGATACTCACCTCTCGGTGTGTATATATATAGACAGACAAACCTTTGTGTATATACACTGAGAGAAACAACTGTTTGTATATATATATATATGTATATATATATATATATGTATATATATATATATATATATATATATATATATATATATATATATATATATATATATATATATATATATATATATATATATATATATATATATATATTCCAGCGCTCTTTAATAACAATTAATAAATGACTATAAGATATTATCGTACATATTTTTTTTAATTTCTCCGCATAGGGAAAATAATTATAAAAAACGCCACATCATTAATCATTAACAAACAGGTTTCGATTCCAATAAGTGATTTTCGCCAGGGTTTAAATTGCTACACTCGCTGGCAAATATTTCTGCTACTGTTTTTCTTGGTGTAGTTGTTGGAACGTAACTTGAAGCTGGTATAAGTGTTGAGGTCGGTGTTGTTGGTACACATAATAATATAGTTTCAGAAGTGGATATACCATGATATACCACCTGCATCCATCTTTCAGTCAGGTCTTGACCATGTTAGTCCCATGGATTATCCTCTCAACGCTCTCGTTATCAACTCTACATTATTTACCTCCCATTCTATTGTAACCTCTGCCATATTTGTAATTATTATTATTCTTGTTATTATTATTATTACTGTTATTGTTATTACTGTTATTGTTGTTATTACTGTTATTATTATTATTACTGTTATTGTTGTTATTACTGTTATTATTATTGTTATTCTCTTCCTCCTGTTGTTGTTCTTATTATTTTTCTTTCTTCTTCTTCTTCTTGTTTCACGCCCCAGTTCCCCCTCGAGAGTAGGTGCGGCAGCCTTGAATCAGGTGTCAGATGGCAGAAGAAGTAACATCCAGGTGAGGGTACCTGCCTGACAAGCCTGCCTAATTATGGACAGATTTCATGAATATTAAGTGGGAGTACCGGGACCAGGTGAATTACTGTCTTGTTTAGTACAGACATGATGAGAAGAGTGTGTGTGTGTGGGGGGGGGGGGAGACAGCTGTTCCTGGCCCCCGCCTCTTCGCTAGTCGGTACTAGGTCACTCCCCCTGCTTTGAGAACCTTATCGTACCTCATCTTAAAGCTATGAATGGATCCTGCCTCCACTACTGTAGTTACTGTGTGTGTGGACCACGGTTCAAGTCTCCGTCCACTCTTCCGTTGATTCATTCATCGATACCGTTATTATTGTTATTATTAATTAATTCAAATTATATTTATCATTATTATTCTACGTTAGCTTGGGGAAAGAACCTTGATACTGGTGAAAGGCTCTTGATATAAGGAAATGAACCTGTGATCCAATCCCTTTAATCACAATACCTTCCATTCTTTCAGGCGCAATATGACCCCTATGGGTTTACCACTTCCTTATGAAAGCAACAACAGAAATAATAATATCAAATACGACTGCCTATTATCCCCCGGCGCTGTATAGCTCCTACTGCTTTAGCGCTTCCCAAGATTATATTAACCTGCCAAGGAAAGTTTTCTGGTAGGAGCGTACAGGCTACGCGACAGGTCACCACCAGTCACCAAGACTTTTACCGCCTCCCAAGTCATAACCCACGCCAATTGGGCCCAAATTTCACACTGTTTTAACAATGCATAATAAACCATACCCCGGCCGGGACTGAACCCGCGGTCAGAGAGTCTCAAAACTCCAGACTCTGACCGCGGTTTCAATCCCGGCCGCGGTATGGTTTGTTTACAATCGTGTCATTACGATTTCGTGAGTAATGCATAATAAAGTCTCTCTCTCTCTCTCTCTCTTTCTCTCTCTCTCTGTCTCTCTCTCTCTGTCTCTCTCTCTCTCTCTCTCTCTCTCTCTCTCTCTCTCTCTCTCTCTCTCTCTCTCTTTCTGCCTCCTCTCTCTCTCTCCCCTCAACTCTCTCTCTCTCTCTTCTCTCTCTCTCTCTCTCTCTCTCTCTCTCTCTCTCTCTCTCTCTCTCTCTCTCCCCCTCTCTCTCTCTCTCTCTCTCTCTCTCTCTCTCTCTTCAAAGGAAAATATTACTGGAAGTCACACCGTGAAATAATCAGTTTTCCAACCCGTCCTCCTGAAGACAAGTCTGCATGTAAGTTGATAAGACATTTCTGCAACTGTCACGTATCTTTATTCCTAAACTTTGGCGAAACGTTTCGGAATAAAGATACCCAACTGTTAGACATCTTTACACAATCCACACATAGGAGAGGGAAGGTTACGACGACGTTTCGGTCCGACTTGGACCATTTACAGTCACACTTCTTCGTTAGGTATCATAATTCTGAAACGTAGACGAAAAGTTTCGGAATAAAGATACGCAACTGTTGCAATATGTTTAATACCCATCAAACTGTCGGTATTGTATACCATTACCATATTTACCTGTGCGCTGAGACACAGTATAAAACAATGGGAGAGAAATAGCAATGTAGTACAAAGGTGTCCAAAAGATGTCGCCGTCAACACTCCACCTGACTCTTGTTAGGTAAGACACATATGCAACAGTTAGACAACTTTATTCCGAAACGTTTCGCCTACACAGTAGGCTTCTTCAGTCGAATACAGAAAGTAGGCAGGAACAGTAGAGATGTGAAGACGATGTAATCAGTCCATCACCCTTAAAGTCGTAGAATTTGAGGTTGTCAGTCCCTCGGCCTGGAGAAGTTCAGTTCGGAATAAAGTTGTCTAACTGTTGCATGTGTGTCTTACCTAACAACCTGTCGGTATTGTATACCATTTTGATGTTCACCTGACTCTTCACGACGCTCTCTATATATAGCTGGAAAAGGAGACGCAGTGCAATATAATAAGATCCTTTACTGACAATGTTTCGCCCACACGGTGAACTCTATTAAGTCCCAGACAGATCTACCTGGAGAGAAAGGTTGAGGCTATATATAGGTGAGTAGGGAGGTAAGGAGTCAGGTGAAGTCTGTTGACTCTTCCTCTCTCTCTAAGATTATGTCTTTGTGACTTGATAAACCCATTGTGTGGGCGAAATGTTATCAACAGGATCGCATTATAATGCATCGTTTCTTTTCACACACACACACATACATACATACACACACACACACACACACACACACACAGTATAACACCGAGCATGTCTCTGGAAGCACACATTAACCAGGTAACTGCTGCAGCATATGGGCGCCTGGCATACCTGAGAATAGCGTTCCGATACCTTAGTAAAGAATCGTGCAAGACACTGTACACAGTGTACGTCAGGCCCATACTGGAGTATTCAGCACCTGTCTGGAACCCACACTTGATCAAGTACGTCAAGAAATTAGAGAAAGTGCAAAGGTTTGCGACAAGGTTAGTTCCAGAGCTAAGGGGAATGTCCTACGAAGAAAGGCTAAGGGAAATCGGCCTGACGGCATTGGAGGACAGGAGGGTTAGGGGAGACATGATAACGACATACAAAATACTGCGTGGAATGGACAAGGTGGACACAGATGTTCCAGAGAGGGGACACAGAAACTAGGGGTCACAATTGGAAGTTGAAGACCCAGATGAGTCAAAGGGATGTTAGTAAGTATTTCTTCAGTCATAGAGCAGTCAGGAAGTGGAATAGCCTAGCAAGTGAGGTAGTGGAGGCAGGAACCATACATAGCTTCAAGATGAGGTATGATAAAGCTCATGGAGCAGGGAGAGAGAGGACCTAGCAGCACTCAGTGAGGAGGTGGGGCCAGGAGCTGAGTCTCGACCCTTGCAGCCACAATTAGGTGAGTACACACAAACACACATTGTGTGTGTGTGTGTTTGTGTATAGATGTATCGGATGCGAAGGTGTATGAGGATGTCTTATTTTGCGGATGCGGATGCATATGCGGATATCTGTTTGCAGTAAAATGCGGATGCGGACGTAAGAAATTGTGCAGATGTTCTGCAGGTGCAGATGTTGTGCAGATGCAGATATTCGACACATCTCTAACATACACACACACACACACACACATACACACGCATATGCGGGACAAACTACAGGGAAGGAAATCTTCAACTCAAGATCTTTCACACGTTTCCGTGCGTCATCAGGAGTTATGAAATGTTGCAAGAGTACTAACAGGTGAAGATTTCCACCCCCCGAGGCTGGTCTTGCATTGGTATATATATATATATATATATATATATATATATATATATATATATATATATATATATATATATATATATATATATATATATAACAACATTGCGACTAGTTAACTGCTCGAACCCGTGTTATTTTGGCCCGCTTCATGGTGAGCGAAAATCACACGACGCTCTAGCCCACAGGATCACCCAATCCGACAAAGATCATGTACCCTGCAGAGCTAGGTGTCGTACCGTGATCCGAGGACATATGATGGTGTGGGTGCCTCAGAGCTAATTTCATTCTACTCCCCGTTTGGTGTACTAGCCTACACAAGCAGTATATATCGTACTGTAACCACGAACGAGTGGTATATATATAATATATATATATATATATATATATATATATATATATATATATATATATATATATATATATATATATATATATATATTGTTTTTATATGAGTGATAATGACGCTGTGAGGAGGTGGCCAGCGTGGCCCAGCAAGCGTACTACAATGTTCCAGTAGTCTTAAGTTTTTAAATCTAGTTACAAATTCTGTAGCTCGTCCACATCCTAAACAATTTAAGTCAATTTAAAAATAGCGTGATCCCATTTCAGCACAGTCGAGGACAATTAGATGCAGCAGGCGACTCATTTGTCAGTTTGAAGCCTGGGTGCTCAATCATCCTGCAAGCTTCCAGCAGATCTAAACAGATTTACAAGTATTAATCTCCCAAGTAGGATCACTGGAGCTAAAATACTGAAGAGCTTTAAAAATAGGTTAGGCAAATGTATGAGGAATTAAGACACATGTGAAACATCTGGGTATCTTTATTTGTAGACGTTTCGCCAACCAGTGGCTTCATCAACACAAGCATATAAAATGAAGACTGTAGTACTATATACAAACGACATAATCAATCCTTCAGCCTTGAAGGGCGAAACGTCTACAAATAAAGACACCCAGAATTTGCACATGTGTCAAATTATTCATCTTGTCGGTACTGTATACCATTCATATAGAGGCAAATATATGAGAGAGAGAAGGAATGGGTTTGGTTAGGCCAGCCTAACATGGGTTACTGAAGCTGTCAGTAAGTGTTTTAGAAAAGCGACAAGTTGATAAATAAGACACTTGTGTAGCTTTATTCTGGAAACGTTTCTCCAGCCAGTGGCTTCTTCGGTCCAATGCAGAGAAAGGTGGAAGATGAGGAGGAGTTTGAGATAATCAGTCCCTAAGCCTGGAGTCGATGTGTTTAGTCCATGAAGAGTGATGGGCTAAACACATCGACTCCAGGAAGAGGGACTGATTACCCCATACAGTAATAATTCTGTTTTGGACTGATAAAGCCAGAGTAAAGATGCCTAAGTGTTGTACATGCGCCTTATTTATCAAATTTGTTACTTTTGTGTACCATAAATAATAATGATGACCTGGTTAGCAACCAGGAGGTCTGGTCTGAGACCAGGTCACGGGGATGACATGGTTAGCAACCAGGAGGTCTGGTCTGAGACCAGGTCACGGGGATGACATGGTTAGCAACCAGGAGGTCTGGTCTGAGACCAGGTCACGGGGATGACATGGTTAGCAACCAGGAGGTCTGGTCTGAGACCAGGTCACGGGGATGACATGGTTAGCAACCAGGAGGTCTGGTCTGAGACCAGGTCACGGGGATGACATGGTTAGCAACCAGGAGGTCTGGTCTGAGACCAGGTCACGGGGATGACATGGTTAGCAACCAGGAGGTCTGGTCTGAGACCAGGTCACGGGGATGACATGGTTAGCAACCAGGAGGTCTGGTCTGAGACCAGGTCACGGGGATGACATGGTTAGCAACCAGGAGGTCTGGTCTGAGACCAGGTCATGGGGATGACATGGTTAGCAACCAGGAGGTCTGGTCTGAGACCAGGTCACGGGGATGACATGGTTAGCAACCAGGAGGTCTGGTCTGAGACCAGGTCACGGGGATGACATGGTTAGCAACCAGGAGGTCTGGTCTGAGACCAGGTCACGGGGATGACATGGTTAGCAACCAGGAGGTCTGGTCTGAGACCAGGTCACGGGGATGACATGGTTAGCAACCAGGAGGTCTGGTCTGAGACCAGGTCACGGGGATGACCTGGTTAACCAGGTCTGATCTGAGACCAGGTCACGGGGATGACCTGGTTAGCAACTAGGTCTGGTTTAAGACCAGATCACGGGGATGACCTGGTTAACCAGGTCTGGTCTGAGACCAGGTCACGGAGATGACCTGGTTAGCAACTAAACAGTATTGGGATGTACTGGGGAGGGTCATTATTAACAGTACAGGGAAGGGTCAGTATAGAGTACTGGGGTGGATCAGAATAGAGTACTGGGGTGGGTAAGTATAGAGTACTGGGGTGGATCAGTATAGAGTACTGGGGAGGGTCAGTATAGAGTACCGAGGTGAGCCAGTATACTGGGGTGAATCAGTATAGAGTACTGGGGTGGGCCAGTACAGAGTACTGAGGTGGACCAGTACAGAGTACTGGGGTGGGCCAGTACAGAGTACTGAGGTGGACCAGTACAAAGTACTGAGGTGGACCAGTACAGAGTACTGAGGTGGGCCAGTACAGAGTACTGAGGTGGGCCAGTACAGAGTACTGAGGTGGGCCAGTACAGAGTACTGAGGTGGGCCAGTACAGAGTACTGAGGTGGGGCAGTACAGAGTACTGAGGTGGGGCAGTACAGAGTACTGAGGTGGGCCAGTACAGAGTACTGAGGTGGGGCAATACAGAGTACTGAGGTGGGGCAGTACAGAGTACTGAGGTGGGGCAGTACAGAGTACTGAGGTGGGGCAGTACAGAGTACTGAGGTGGGGCAGTACAGAGTACTGAGGTGGGGCAGTACAGAGTACTGAGGTGGGGCCGTACAGAGTACTGAGGTGGGGCAGTACAGAGTACTGAGGTGGGGCAGTACAGAGTACTGAGGTGGGCCAGTACAGAGTACTGAGGTGGGGCAGTACAGAGTACTGAGGTGGGGCCAGTACAGAGTACTGAGGTGGGGCAGTACAGAGTACTGAGGTGGGGCAGTACAGAGTACTGAGGTGGGCCAGTACAGAGTACTGAGGTGGGGCAGTACAGAGTAGTGAGGTGGGGCAGTACAGAGTACTGAGGTGGGGCAGTACAGAGTACTGAGGTGGGGCAGTACAGAGTACTGAGGTGGGGCAGTACAGAGTACTGGGGTGGGCCAGTACAGAGTACTGGGGTGGGGCAGTACAGAGTACTGAGGTGGGGCAGTACAGAGTACTGAGGTGGGGCAGTACAGAGTACTGAGGTGGGGCAGTACAGAGTACTGAGGTGGGGCAGTACAGAGTACTGAGGTGGGGCAGTACAGAGTACTGAGGTGGGGCAGTACAGAGTACTGAGGTGGGGCAGTACAGAGTACTGAGGTGGGCCAGTACAGAGTACTGAGGTGGGGCAGTACAGAGTACTGAGGTGGGCCAGTACAGAGTACTGAGGTGGGGCAGTACAGAGTACTGAGGTGGGGCAGTACAGAGTACTGAGGTGGGGCAGTACAGAGTACTGAGGTGGGGCAGTACAGAGTACTGAGGTGGGGCAGTACAGAGTACTGAGGTGGGCCAGTACAGAGTACTGAGGTGGGGCAGTACAGAGTACTGAGGTGGGGCAGTACAGAGTACTGAGGTGGGCCAGTACAGAGTACTGAGGTGGGCCAGTACAGAGTACTGAGGTGGGGCAGTACAGAGTACTGAGGTGGGCCAGTACAGAGTACTGAGGTGGGGCAGTACAGAGTACTGAGGTGGGCCAGTACAGAGTACTGAGGTGGGGCAGTACAGAGTGCTGAGGTGGGGCAGTACAGAGTACTGAGGTGGGGCAGTACAGAGTACAATAAAGGTAAAAAGAACACAAAGCCCTGAATAGCCATCAAGTGGTTATTAGTGGCTATTAGAGGTGATTGGTACCACTTGAGAGTGTCCATCACGAGGGAGCGGCACTTCTCATGGGCAGGAAAGTGCCACTGCCACAGTGGCAGCCGCTCCCACGCTTTCCACGCCAGGGTGCCATCACTGCCCTCACTCAGTGACCTACCTGGTTGGAAGCACAGAGTGCCATCCCTGCCCTCAGTGACCTACCTGATGGGGAGCACAGGGCGGACGCTCAAGTAATGGGATGGAGGCTCCAATAATGGGACTGAGGCTCCAGTAATGGGATGGAGGCTCCAATAATGGGACTGAGGCTCAAGTAATGGGATGGAGGCTCCAATAATGGGACTGAGGCTCAAGTAATGGGATGGAGGCTCCAATAATGGGACTGAGGCTCCAGTAATGGGATGGAGGCTCCAATAATGGGACTGAGGCTCCAATAATGGGACTGAGGCTCCAGTAATGCGATGGAGGCTCCAATAATGGGACTGAGGCTTCAGTAATTGGATGGAGGCTCCAATAATGAGATTGAGGCTCCAGTAATGTGATGAAGGCTCCAATAATGGGACTGAGGCTTCAGTAATGGGATGGAGGCTCCAATAATGGGACTGAGGCTTCAGTAATGGGATGGAAGCTCCAATAATGGGACTGAGACTTCAGTAATGGGATGGAGGCTCCAATAATGGAACTGAGGCTTCAGTAATGGGATGGAGGCTCCAATAGTGGGACTGAGGCTTCAGTAATGGGATGGAGGCTCCAATAGTGGGACTGAGGCTTCAGTAATGGGATGGAGGCTCCAATAATGGGACTGAGGCTTCAGTAATGGGATGGAGGCTCCAATAATGAGAATGAGGCTTCAGTAATGGGATGGAGGCTCCAATAGTGGGACTGAGGCTTTAGTAATGGGAAGGAGGCTCCAATAATGGGACTGAGGCTTCAGTAATGGGATGGAGGCTCCAATAATGGGACTGAGGCTTCAGTAATGGGATGGAAGCTCCAATAATGGGACTGAGGCTTCAGTAATGGGATGGAGGCTCCAATAATGGAACTGAGGCTTCAGTAATGGGATGGAGGCTCCAATAGTGGGACTGAGGCTTCAGTAATGGGATGGAGGCTCCAATAGTGGGACTGAGGCTTCAGTAATGGGATGGAGGCTCCAATAATGGGACTGAGGCTTCAGTAATGGGATGGAGGCTCCAATAATGAGACTGAGGCTTCAGTAATGGGATGGAGGCTCCAATAATGGGACTGAGGCTTCAGTAATGGGATGGAGGCTCCAATAATGGGACTGAGGCTTCAGTAATGGGATGGAGGCTCCAATAGTGGGACTGAGGCTTCAGTAATGGGATGGAGGCTCCAGTAATGAGACAGACTCCAGTAATGGGACTGAGGCTCCAGCCTCCACACTTAAATTGAGATGAAAGACCCACAAGGGTTTAACGCTTCAAACAGTAACATCAATACGTAATAACAACAATAATGATAATAATAATAAATACAATATTAATAATATAAATAATAATAATAATAATAATGAGGATACTTATGTCAGAAAATAGTTTTGATGGGGTATCTTGATGGTAAAGATCTTTTGATCCAAGGAATCAGAGCTACCCACCCTCTTCCCATCAAGCACTTCTCATTAACCTCCCCCCACCAAGCCCCACTTATCCCCGCCCACCACCCTCATATCTTGGGCCCACTCCCACCCACCTTCACACTGTACCATCATCAATCACCCACAACAACTGGCTTCACACCGTTCTCAGTCCTCCTCAATCACCTCACCGAGGTGCACCTTCAAATTACGCCCTTCAAACCACTCTATCCCGACAACCTCGCCACTTGCGGACACCAATGCTTCCTAGTCTGACTGGAAGTGTAGTTTGTTCCCACTGCCCATCTTCTACAGTGACGTTAAGTACTTTCCTCAAAATTATACACACAAATAAAAAAAAAAGTACAAACACCTTTCAAAGTATATACCCTGAAATTTCTCGGTATATATACTCCTGACTGATGCTATATACCATTTCTGACTGGTCCCACTGGCCGTCTTCTGGAGTAAGGTTGAGTACTTTCGTAAAAATTGTGTGTGTGTGTGTGTGTGTGTGTGTGTGTGTGTGTGTGTGTGTGTGTGTGTGTGTGTGTGTGTGTGTGTGTGTGTGTGTGTGTGTGTGTGTGTGTGTGCACTCACCTAATTGTACTCACCTAATTGTGGTTTCAGGGGTCGAGACTCAGCTGCTGGTCTCGCCTCTTCACTGATCGCTGCTAGGTCCTCTCTCTCTCTCTCTCTGCTTCCTGAGCTTTATCATACCTCGTCTTAAAGCTATGTATGGTTCCTGCCTCCACTGCATCACTTGCTAGACTATTCCACTTCCTGACAACTCTATGACTGAAGAAGTACTTCCTAACATCCCTTTGACTCGTCAGAGTCTTCAGCTTCCATCTGTGACCCCTTGTTTCTGTGTCCCCTCTCTGGAACATCCTGTCTCTGTTCACCTTATCTATCCCACGCAGTTTTTGTACGTCGTTATTATGTCTCCCCTGACCTTCCTGTCCTCCAGCGTCGTCAGGCCGATTTCCTTCAACCTTTCTTCGTAGAACATTTCCCTGAGCTCCAGAACTAACCTTGTTGCAAATCTTCGCACTTTCTCTAGTTTCCTGACATGTTTGACCAGGTGTGGGTTCCAAACTGGTGATGCATACTCCAGTATGGGCCTGACGTACACAGTGTACAGTGTCTTGAACGATTCCTTGTGTGTGTGTGTGTGTGTACTCACCTAGTTGTACTCACCTAGTTGAGGTTGCAGGGGTCGAGTCCAAGCTCCTGGCCCCGCCTCTTCACTGATCGCTACTAGGTCACTCTCCCTTAGCCGTGAGCTTTATCATACCTCTGCTTAAAGCTATGTATGGATCCTGCCTCCACTACATCGCTTCCCAAACTATTCCACTTACTGACTACTCTGTGGCTGAAGAAATACTTCCTAACATCCCTGTGATTCATCTGTGTCTTCAACTTCCAACTGTGTCCCCTTGTTACTGTGTCCAATCTCTGGAACATCCTGTCTTTGTCCACCTTGTCAATTCCTCTCAGTATTTTGTATGTCGTTATCATGTCCCCCCTATCTCTCCTGTCCTCCAGTGTCGTCAGGTTGATTTCCCTTAACCTCTCCTCGTAGGACATACCTCTTAGCTCTGGGACTAGTCTTGTTGCAAACCTTTGCACTTTCTCTAGTTTCTTTACGTGCTTGGCTAGGTGTGGGTTCCAAACTGGTGCCGCATACTCCAATATGGGCCTAACGTACACGGTGTACAGGGTCCTGAACGATTCCTTATTAAGATGTCGGAATGCTGTTCTGAGGTTTGCTAGGCGCCCATATGCTGCAGCAGTTATTTGGTTGATGTGCGCTTCAGGAGATGTGCCTGGTGTTATACTCACCCCAAGATCTTTTTCCTTGAGTGAGGTTTGTAGTCTCTGACCCCCTAGACTGTACTCCGTCTGCGGCCTTCTTTGCCCTTCCCCAATCTTCATGACTTTGCACTTGGTGGGATTGAACTCCAGGAGCCAATTGCTGGACCAGGTCTGCAGCCTGTCCAGATCCCTTTGTAGTTCTGCCTGGTCTTCGATCGAGTGTATTCTTCTCATCAACTTCACGTCATCTGCAAACAGGGACACCTCAGAGTCTATTCCTTCCGTCATGTCGTTCACAAATACCAGAAACAGCACTGGTCCTAGGAATGACCCCTGCGGGACCCCGCTGGTCACAGGTGCCCACTCTGACACCTCGCCACGTACCATGACTCGCTGCTGTCTTCCTGACAAGTATTCCCTGATCCATTGTAGTGCCTTCCCTGTTATCCCTGCTTGGTCATCCAGTTTTTGCACCAATCTCTTGTGTGGAACTGTGTCAAACGCCTTCTTGCAGTCCAAGAAAATGCAATCCACCCACCCCTCTCTCTCTTGTCTTACTGCTGTCACCATGTCATAGAACTCCAGTAGGTTTGTGACACAGGATTTCCCGTCCCTGAAACCATGTTGGCTGCTGTTGATGAGATCATTCCTTTCTAGGTGTTCCACCACTCTTCTCCTGATAATCTTCTCCATGATTTTGCATACTATACATGTCAGTGACACTGGTCTGTAGTTTAATGCTTCATGTCTGTCTCCTTTTTTAAAGATTGGGACTACATTTGCTGTCTTCCATGCCTCAGGCAATCTCCCTGTTTCGATAGATGTATTGAATATTGTTGTTAGGGGTACACATAGCGCCTCTGCTCCCTCTCTCAATACCCATGGGGAGATGTTATCTGGCCCCATTGCCTTTGAGGTATCTAGCTCACTCAGAAGCCTCTTCACTTCTTCATCGGTTGTGTGCACTGTGTCCAGCACTTGGTGGTGTGCCCCATCTCTCCGTCTTTCTGGAGTCCCTTCTGTCTCCTCTGTGAACACTTCTTTGAATCTCTTGTTGAGTTCTTCACATACTTCACGGTCATTTCCTGTTGTCTCTCCTCCTTCCTTCCTTAGCCTGATTACCTGGTCCTTGACTGTTGTTTTCCTCCTGATGTGGCTGTACAACAGTTTCGGGTCAGATTTGGCTTTCGCTGCTATGTCATTTTCATATTGTCTTTGGGCCTCCCTTCTTATCTGTGCATATTCGTTTCTGGCTCTACGACTGTTCTCCTTATTCTCCTGGGTCCTTTGCCTTCTATATTTCTTCCATTCCCTAGCACACTTGGTTTTTGCCTCCCTGCACCTTTGGGTAAACCATGGGCTCATCCTGGCTTTTTCATTAATCCTGTTACCCTTGGGTACAAACCTCTCCTCAGCCTCCTTGCATTTTGTTGCTACATATTCCATCATCTCATTAACTGGCTTCCCTGCCAGTTCTCTGTCCCACTGAACCCCGTTCAGGAAGTTCCTCATTCCTGTGTAGTCCCCTTTCTTGTAGTTTGGCTTCATTCGTCCTGGCCTTCCTGCTTCTCCCTCCACTTGTAGCTCTACTGTGTATTCGAAGCTTAAAACCACATGGTCACTGGCCCCAAGGGGTCTTTCATATGTGATGTCCTCGATATCTGCACTACTGAAGGTGAATACTAAGTCCAGCCTTGCTGGTTCATCCTCTCCTCTCTCTCTTGTAGTGTCCCTTACGTGTTGGTACATGAAGTTCTCCAGTACCACCTCCATCATCTTAGCCCTCCATGTATCTTGGCCCCCATGTGGGTCCAAGTTCTCCCAATCGATCTCCTTGTGGTTAAAGTCACCCATGATCAGGAGCTTTGCCCTGCATGCATGAGCTCTTCTGGCCACTCTAGCCAGTGTGTCAACCATCGCTCTATTGCTCTCGTCGTACTCTTGCCTTGGCCTCCTGCTGTTCTGTGGTGGGTTATACATCACTGCTATTACCACCTTGGGACCCGTGTGTGTGTGTGTGTGTGTGTGTGTGTGTGTGTGTGTGTGTGTGTGTGTGTGTGTGTGTGTGTGTGTGTGTGTGTGTGTGTGTGTGTGTGTGTGTATGTGCGTGCGCGCGTGCGTGCGTGCGTGCAGTCACTTATATGTGGCTGCAGGGGTCGAATCCTAGCTCCTGACCCAGTCTCTCAACTTGCGAATTGCCAGATTTACTCCTAGCCTCGAGGGCTCTATTATACCTGCTCTTAAAACTATGTAAGAAACCTATAAATAACAAAAAGGCACAATACCGTGACTGGAACGATACACAAATAACCCGCACATAAAAGACAGAAGCTTACGACGACGTTTCGGTCCGACTTGGACCAATAACAAAGTCACAGTGTGACTTTGTCAATGGTCCAAGTCGGACCGAAACGTCGTCGTAAGCTTCTGTCTTTTATGTGCGGGTTATTTGTGTATGTAAGAAACCTGCTTCTACCACTTCTAAGCCGAAATCATTCCACTTCCCAAACAATCTGAGCTTGAAGAAATACTTCCTAAAATCCCTTTGGTCCATTTGTGATCTTAAACTTCCAGCTGTGTCCTCCCTGTTTCTGTTTCTCGCCTCTGAAACAGCCTATACGTCTACCTTATCAATTTCCCTGAGTATTTTGTATGTTGTTATTATGTCTTCCCAGGTTTTTCTATCCACTGTCGTTAGATCCAGTTGCATTAGCCTCTCAGCCGTTAGCCACTTAGCTCAGTAGGCCTTCTGCAGTGTTCCTCCATTCTTATGTTAAGCTTCGTTGCATACTTTTGCATTTCCTACAGTTTCTTAACCTGTCCTCAGGTGTGGGTTCCATAATGGTGCTGCGTACTCAATGATGGACCTAACGTATGTTGTGTAAAGCACCTATAATGACTCTTTGTTGAGATTCCTGAATGCCACTCTCCGATCTGCCGTGCAAACATTGGCTGCAGAGGATATTCGGTGGTGATGTGAGCCTCTGGCGTTATACTGGGCACTATGTTCACTCCTAGGTCATCCTTTCTAAGTGAAGTCTACAACATCTCTCCCCCTAATGTATACAGTTTCCAATGTTCTTCATCTTCTCCCATTCTTCAGTACCATGCATTTACAGGGGTTGAATTCCAGCAACCACTTATGAGAAATTTTGCAATTTCTCCAGATCAATTTGCAGCTTTTCCCTGTCCTAGTGTGTTTTTTTCAGTTTTACACCATCAGTAAACATAGATACATTTGACTCAATCCCACCAGGAATATGATTCACATAAGCTAGAAAAAGCACTGATCCTAATACTGATCCTTGCGGCACCCCGATAGTTATTCTTCCTCTGACAGTCACTCATTGCTTCCCCATCCCTAAAATACTCTTTGATCTTCCAGAGTTATGTTCCCTATTATTCCCTCCTGAATTTCAAGGTTTTATCCTAGCCTGTACTCTGTCTGCTGTCTTTGAACTTCCCCAATCTTGACTTTCCACTTGGTGGGGTTAAACTCCAGGAGCCAGTTGCTGGACCAGGCTTGCAGCATGTCCAGATCCCTTCGTAGGCGTACCTGATCCTCATCCGCTTGAATTATTCGTATTAGCTTCACATCGTCTGCAAAAAGACACACCTCTGAATCTATCCCTTCCGTCATGTCATTCACATATACCAGAACAGTACCGGTCCTAGGACTGACCCTTGTGGAACCCCTCTCGTCACACGCGCCCACTCTGACACCTCGTCACTTACCATCACTCGTTGTGTAGAGAGAGAAAGAGACAGAGAGAGTTCAAAGGTTTTTCAGTGATCTGACCTGTGACTTGATAAAGCCCACTGTGTGGGCGGAACATTGCCAATAAAGGATCACATTACATCACATCCATGTCTTGAACCATCTATCCTCTTATCTCAGGGTTTCGAACTCCATTCTAGATCTATCTGTTTCACAGCTAACCTATAAATAGGATTTAAATCCGTAGCTGAAGTTTGGATTCCTACTGCATTGTGATCAAATAATCATACAATGGATCACCACGAGCCGAAGCGCCAGGAGATTTCTCTCCAATTTGTAAGATAGTTGTGAAGTGTTTCTGACACCGTATTGTGACTTACGTCCCATCCATTCATATTTGTATTTTGCACGTCGTAATACATTCATCTCTGTATCATATACATCGTAATACATTCATCTCTGTATCATATACGTCGTAACATTCATCTTTGTATCGTACACGTCGTAATACATTCATCTCTGTATCATATACGTCGTAACACATTCATCTCTGTATCATATACGTCGTAACATTCATCTTTGTATCGTACACGTCATAATACATTCATCTTTGTATCGTACACGTCGTAATACATTCATTGTTGTATTATGTTGGTTTAGAAAGACACGTAAGCAAACACTATAACATATTTATTAGAAAACGTTTCGGTCCTGGGACCTTGATCACTTCTAACATACAGAGGTAGAAAGACATTATATATATAGGCGGAGAGTGAGATGTGACGCACGTGACCTGAGGAATGTCATAAGAACGTAAGAATGGAGGAACACTGTAGAAGGCCTACTGGCCCATGCGAGGCAGGTCCTTATCAAAACAACCTCTGCCTATGATGAGGACCAGTAGACGATGAAATCATGTGACTCCTGTGTTGTTGGGTTGGTGCTGCTTAAGTATCATGTAGCAGCACCAACCCAACAACACAGGAGTCACATGATTTCATCGTCTACTGGTCCTCATCATAGGCAGAGGTTGTTTTGATAAGGACCTGCCTCGCATGGGCCAGTAGGCCTTCTACAGTGTTCCTCCATTCTTACGTTCTTATGACATTCCTCAGGTCACGTGCGTCACATCTCACTCTCCGCCTATATATATAATGTCTTTCTACCTCTGTATGTTAGAAGTGATCAAGGTCCCAGGACCGAAACGTTTTCTAATAAATATGTTATAGTGTTTGCTTACGTGTCTTTCTAAACCAACTTGTCGGTATTTATTACCAAGGTTTATACCATTGTTGTATTATAAACGCCGTAATCATGTCTACTTTAGCTCTCCTTCCCAAGGTCGTTAAGTTCGACCCTTTAGTCTCCACTCATAGCATATTCCCCTCAGTTCCGGGACCAATCTATTTGCAAACCT
This sequence comes from Cherax quadricarinatus, assembly GCF_038502225.1. Classification (NCBI taxonomy): domain Eukaryota; kingdom Metazoa; phylum Arthropoda; class Malacostraca; order Decapoda; family Parastacidae; genus Cherax; species Cherax quadricarinatus. The sequence goes on from NC_091369.1 coordinate 6,860,565, forward strand.
CTGAGCCTTTTCAATATTCTAAACATGATGTATCAGGCGGGGGCTCCATGCTGGTGCTGCATACTCCACGACTGTCCTAAGATACCACTGTCTATAACGACTTAAATGCTGCTTTGTTGAGGTTACTGAAGGCTATCCTCAGTCTCCAGAACCTTGTGTGAGTGTGTGTATGTGTAAGTGTGTGTGTGTGTGTGTGTGTATGTGTGTGTGTGTGTGTGTGTGTGTGTGTGTGTGTGTGTGTGTGTGTGTGTGTGTGTGTGTGTGTGTGTGTGTGCGTGTGCGTGTGTGTGTGTGTGTGTGTGTGTGCAAGGGTCGATTCATAGGTCCTGGCCCCGTCTCTTCACTGGTCACTACTAAGTCCGCTCTCTCCCTGCTCCATGAGCTTCTTCGTGCCTCTTCTTAAAGCTATGTATGGATCCTGCCTCCACTACATCACTCTCCAGATTGTTCCACTTCCTGACAACTCTATGACTAAAGAAGTACTTCCTAACATCCCTGTGTGTGTGTGTGTGTGTACTCACCTAATTGTGGTTGCAGGGGTCGAGACTCAGCTCCTGGCCCACCCCTGTGTGTGTGTGTGTGTGTCGGGCCCACTCAGCCCTGAATACGTTATGACTCATCGTTGTGCCAACATGGGGCAGGTCATGCCGGGTTACGAGGTCACCTCCTCACCTATGAGTCATGAATAAGCAATGACCAAGATATACCATGAGTGGGTGGGCGAGGGGATGAGTGAGGGAGAGAGGGAGGATGGGAAATGGAGGAAGAGGGAAGGAGGAATAGGAAGAGTAGGAGGGAGGGGAGAAGGAACGTGAAGAAAAGAGGGGAGCAAAAGGGAGAGGAAAAAGGAGGGAAGTTGGAGATAGAGGCAGAAAAAGATGAAAAGGAGGAGAAGGGAGGGGGAAAAGGGGCAGAAAGGGTGGGGGAGATTGATATATGAAGACACAACAGGAGATGCTCAACGGGAAGAATATAAAACAGATGAGCCACAGCCGCAGGGACACGCCATGTGGGAAGACAACAACGGGGGATACAACAGAAATAAAACATGAAGGATACAAGAGACGATGCAACAGAAGGGGCACAACAGGAGGGACTACACAGTCTCGGGTCAACAGTATCAACAGAAGTGATCCTTGGGTCCCTGCAGCAATCTGCTCGCGGGATTACCAACAAATTGTGTTTACACGTGCCCAGAAACTCCCTTATTTACATATCTTTGTTTACCTCGCCAGGAAGAAGACAAAACTTCACATCAGTGGCTATTATTATTATTATTATTATTAATATTACTATTATTGTTTTCTCTATTATTATTAGTATTATTGCACCCACTTCGACCACCCAACAGTGGATGGTTATCAAGTTCCTGATAGTGTGTTTGAAGGCACTGACTGGCTAATTGCTGGAGTTGTTGGCAGTCTAATCTTGCTTCAATTATGTGCCTGGTGACAAAGTGGTGTTTAGCAGTGTCTGGCCCAGCCCAGTGTAATGGCACTATTTATATCCGTCTAAATGCGTTCATTCTTGTCTCATTACCACTACATGAATTTCAATAGTGAATGTCTAGCTCTCTCTCTCTCTCTCTCTCTCTCTCTCTCTTTCTCTCTCTCTCTCATTCACACACACACACACGCACAGACACACACACACACACACACACACACACACACACACACACACACACACACACACACGCACAGACACACACACACACACACACACACACACACACACACACACACACACACACACACACACACACGCACACACACACACACACACACACACACACACACACACACACACGCACAGACACACACACACACACACACACACACACACACACACTCACACACACACACACACACACACACACACACACACACACACACACACACACACACGCACACACACACACACACACACACACACACACACACACACACACACGCACACACACACACACACACACACACACACACACACACACACACACACACGCACGCACGCACGCACGCACACACACACACACACACACACTGCCTCGCAGAATATCTTAAGGAGCAGAATAGAGTAATGGCGATTGAAATGTCATAATGAGCAACTGTGGCTCCAATTACTTAGATTAAGAGACGTCCCCTAGCATCAAAGCACCCGGCTTGAAGAAACCAGGTTATGAGTGTCCTACACTAGGTCACTAGTATCCTACACTGAGTTTGGAGTATCCTAAATTAGGTGATGAACCTATCCTCCACTACGTCACTAGTATCCTCCACTAGGCCACTAGTATCCCACACTAGGTTACAAATATTCTCCACTAGGTCGCAAGTATTCTCCACAAGGTCACTAGTATCCTACGAGTCGTGACTATCGTCCAGGATGTCAGTGTAAGGTGACGCTATGAGAGGAGTGTGCAGCGATCCTTGTACATATACTTCTAGAAATAAAGATTATTATTATTATTATTATTATTGGTGATATAGACTCATAAGCGGGTCACACAGTAGTTCCTACAGGCTGTAAATTCTCTTGCCTCGCTGACGCGAGTACCTAGGGAGCAATTAGGAGTGCACCTTGTGAAGGAGTAGGTAAATATTGCTGGTATATGTTAGTGCTGCTGATGACGCCATGGAGGGTGTGTAGGTACCTTACCTACCTCTCTCCCTCCATACTTTCCTTCCTCTCTCTCTCTCTCTCTCCATACTTTCCTTCCTCCCTCTCTCTCTCTCTCTCTCCCTACTCCCTCCCTCTCTCATTACCCTCTTCTCTCCATCCATACCTTCCTCCCTCCCTCCTTCCATATCTTCTTCCCTCTCTACCTACCTCCTAACTCCCTCCCTCCGTACCCTTTTCTCTTCCTCCATACTTTCCTCCCTACCTTCTCTCTCTCCCTCCCTCCCTACTTTTCTCCCTACCTTCTCCCTCCCTCATTACCCTTTTCTCCCCCTCCATACCTTCCTCCCTCCCTCCTTCCATATTTTCTTCCTTCCCTCCTTACCCTCTTCTTCCTCCCGCCCACCCTTTCTGTCTACCTTTCTCCATCCCTTTGTCTCTATTCTTTCCTCCCTCCTCCCCTCTTCTCTATCACCTCCCTATTATTATCCCTTCCCCCTCTTCTCCCTCACCCATTCTCCTCAACTCTGCTCCTTCCTTCCCCACCATCTTTACCTTATCTCACCTGCCTCACCACTCCTAGCTTACCCCATTCTTTCACACCTCTTCTCAACGCACCCTCATGAACCCATTCCCTCTTCCCTTCCTCTCCCCATCACACCCTCCCTCCTCTCCCCATCACCCCTCCCTCTAAGCCCCCAGCACCTGGCTATCGATCCAAGTCTTGCACCTCATCACAAATTTGTGATTGTGACCTGAGGTGTTGTTGTGTTGCTGTGTGTGTTGCTGCTGTTTCATGTGTGTGTGTGTGTGTGTGTGTGTGTGTGTGTGTGTGTGTGTGTGTGTGTGTGTGTGTGTGTGTGTGACCTGAGGAGTTGTTGTGTTGCTGTTGCCTCATGTGTGTGACCTGATGTGGTGGTGTTGTGTTGCTGCGTGTGTTGCTGTAATCTCATGTGTGTGTGTGACCTGAGGTGGTGGTGTTGTGTTGCTGTGTGTATTGCTGTTGCCTCACGTGTGTATGTGTGTGTGTGACCTGACGTGTTGTTCTGTTGCTGCTACCTCATGTGTGTGTGTATGTGTGACCTGAAGTGTTGTGTTGCTGTGTATGCTGCTGCTGCCTCCCACACACACACACACACACACACACACACACACACACACACACACACACACACACACACACACACACACACACACACACAAGATAATCAGGTTGAAGGAAGAACTCACAAAGAATGTCCAGGAAGTCTGTAAGAAGCGTAGAAAGAGATTTAAGGAAGTATTCTCAGAGAAAATAGAGATGATACCGGAGAGCAAAAGTGGCTGAGTGCACCAGCGAGTGCTGGACACAATACATACGACAGAAGAAGACGTGAGGAAACTATTGTATGAGATAATTACCTTGAAGGCTATGGGACCGGATTTTATCTCTCACCGAGGATCCTGAGAGAGGGAGTGGAAGAACTGTGTGAGCCACTAGCCACTGTCTTCAAGACGTCAGTAGACGCAGGAAAACTGCCACAGTTCTGAAAGACAACAAATGTAGTCCCAGTATTAAAGAAATAGGACAGACAGGTAGTGTATAACTACAAGCAGTGTCACTGACATGCATAACAATAATAAAAATATTTATTTCTACGAATACATGATACAACTTATGCAGACATAGCTGACATTTTTAACATACTATACAGGAAGCCCCTGGTTATGCAAAGCATTTCGGGCAACTTGGGATAATTCTATCGCCAGGATGCGACCCACGCCAGTCGACTAGCAACCAGGTACCTACTTACTGCTAGATGAACAGTGCAAGCAAATGTCTTAAGAGAACTCGGCCAATATTTCCACCCGTACCGGGAATCGAACCACGGGCACTCAATGTGTCAGCTGAGTATGCTACCAACCGAGGTTGGGAGAAGATTATCACAAATGCAATTGAGCACCTAGAAGGGAGTGAGCTCATAAATGACAACCAGCACTTGCTGGAGTTCAACAACAAGGTAGCAGAAGTGCGCCAAGGAAAAGATTGTAGGCAGATTCTATACTTTTTGGACTGTGAGGAGACTTCTGGCACAGTAGCGCACAAAAAAGCGAACAAAACACAAGAGGATCAAGCAGGAATAACAGGGATGGCGAAACGTCTACAATAAAGATACCCAGATGTTGCACAGATGTTGCACATAGATGTTGCATCTTCACTACAAGGAATGTTTAACGGGAAGGAAACAGTAATTTTCCGAGAAGTGTCGGAATGGGCACTAGTGACGAGTGGATCTCTATAAGGATCAGTAAGACAAGATTTTTGTTCGGATTTTTAAACCGGAGGGTTAGCCAACCAGGATAACCCAAGAAAGTCGGTGTGTCATCGAGGACTGTCTGTCTTACTTCCACAGGGGTCCTTCAATCTTGTCCCCCAGGATGCCATCGGCAACAGTCGGCTAACATCCGTGTGCATACTTACTGCTAGTTGAACAGTGGCAGAAGCTGTAAGGAAACATGCCGGGGATCGAACCACGGACACTCAGTGTGTGAGACGAGAACGTTGCTTACCAGGCCACGCGAGTGGTAGTATTTCTTGTATACGTGAACATGACGGAAGGATAGTCAGAAAAAAAAATAATCATGGGGGAGCGGTAAACCTGTAGGATTATACAGCACGTGGGGGGATGGTTTAATTCAAGGAATTGGAGCATAGATCCAATTCCCTAGATCAAGAGCCCCTCACCAGCGTCAAGGAACCTCCCTTGAGAGGAAGGATAGTCAGAGATATCCCTTTTCGCAGACGATATGAAACTAATGAGGAGAATACAAACAGGAGAGGACTAGGAAAAATTACAAATAAATGTGGAGATGCTGCAAGTCTGGTCTGAGAGGCGGCTACTAGAATTTAAGTCCAGCAAGTGCTAAGTTATGAAGTTTGAAGAAGGAAAAAAAGACAGCACACGGATTACAAGCTCGAGGGGAAGGCAAAAGCTGCAGACTTCGGGGTGAGCAATGTACCGAGTTTATCACCAGAGGCCCAGATCAACTGAATAACTGCAGCAGCAAACGCGCGAGTGGCAAACCTAAACTTAGTTTACATAAACTTAGCAAGGAGTCATTTACAACACTGTCAGTGCCATAGTGAAGTATGCGGCACCGGTATGAAACCCACACCTGATCAACCAAGTTAAGACACTGGAGATCAGTCCCGAGGCTAAGTCCTACGTGCTAGAAGGAGAGATTAAAAAAATGAAAATGGCAGAATACGGTGACTGGAACAATACACAAATAACCCGCAAACAGGAGAAAAAACTTATAACGATATTTTGGTCCGACTTAAACCATTAACTAGTCACTGGTGACAACAAAGGAAAGAACCAGAGGCGATACGATAATAACGTACAAAATAATGAGAGAATCTGATAGGGATGGACAGAGACAGATTTCGAGGACACAGCTCAAAGATGAATACATAGAAGAGTCACGGGGATGTTAGGAAGTATTTCTTCAGCCTTATAGTAGTCAGGAAGTGGAATGACCTGGACAGTGGAGTTGTAGAGGCAGGATCCACACACAGCTACACACACACACACACACACAAACACACACACACACACACACACACACACACACACACACACACACACACACACACACACACACACACACACACGCACACACACACACACACACACACACACACAAACGCGCACACACACACACACACACACACACACACACACACACACCCTGAGCTGAGTCTCGACCCCTGCAACCACAATTAGGTGAGTACACCCTCCGCCACTTGACACCTTAGCCTTAGCCACCTACCCCTCCCCCAAACCACCTAACCCCTCCCCAAACCGTCTAACCCCCGCCCAACAACCTCCCTCCCTCCAATAACCATCCTCCCCCTCCCCCATAACCATCCATCCCCTCTCTCCCCCAAACCATCTAACTCCCTCCCCCAAACCATCTAACTCCCTCCCCCAACTATCTCTGCCCCTCCAATAACCATCCTCCCCCTCCCCCACAACCATCCATCCCCTCTCCTAACCGTCTATTCCCCTCCCCCTAACCAGGATGAGGACAAGGGGCTCCAAGGACGAATCTGAGAGGGAGGAATGGGAAATAGAGCTCAAAAAAAGGGAGGAAGACTGGGGAAGGAGACTAGATGAGCTGGAAAGGAAGATGGAAGAGAGGTTAGCAGCAGAATGCAGAAGGTGGAAGCAACAGGCCACAGCAGCAGAAATCAAGATAGAGAGATTAGAAGAGGAGCTGAGACATCTGAAACAGCACAGAGACAAAGATATTACAGAAGTAGCATCGGCAATGGCTACATCGAACACAGACAACAGGTCCGAAGGAAGCATGGAAACTAAACTGTATGCAGAGGTCCTGTCAAACCCACATGGGGCCAAAACAAAGACAGGGAGCACTCTAGGACAGAAAGAGAGGTTGGAAGACATTGATGGAACTAGGACATGTGCAAGGACCTTACCAGATACCTGTGGGGGCCAGGAGCAAGTGAGCAGGAAGGATAAACCAAGAAGCATAGGGGCCATAACGAGGGAAGGGACTGAAGGAAGGAACACTCCACGGGAAGGAACTAAAACACATCAGAGGATGCAATGGGAGTCACAGTGGGAGGTGGAAAGGGAGAGATCCGTGTTTGTCTATGGGCTAGACGAAGCTAAAGGGGAAACTTATGATGAAAGAAAGCAGGAGGAGAAAAAAGCGATTGAAGACATCATGAAGGTGATAGGCGAGGGGGACATGACCCAGGTGGCAAATTTTCGGAGAATTGGGTGGTTCACAAAGAAAAGGAATCGGCCTCTCAAAGTAATTTTCAAGGCAGAATCAACCCGAACCATGATCCTGCAGGAGAAAGCACGGCTGAGAGGCAAGCAGGAGTTCCGGAGTGTGTACCTCGACCGAGACAGAACACAGGACGAAAGGAAGACAATGAAAGAGAGAGTTCAAAAACGAAAGGAGAAATGGGAGGAAATGAAAAAGGAGAGCAGAATAACCCAGGATCAAATGGAAGGACAAGCGCACCCCCCAGAAACACCTGCAGAAGGACTCCAGCCACGACACCCCCAAGGCAACTGAACATTCCAAACCAACCATCACACACCGATCCCTCTGTTTCCACCCCCCACACCACAGTTACAGTATTAGAACAGAAGTTGAAGGTTTGGTACACAAATGCAGATGGATTAACGAATAAACATGAGGAATGGCAAGAAAGAATCAATGAGAAGTCCCCAGACATCATAGCAGTTACAGAAACAAAACTCATGGAGACAATAACAGATGCAATCTTCCCACAAGGATACCAGATCATGAGGAAAGATAGAAGGGGTAGGGGGGGAGGTGGGGTTGCTCTGCTCGTAAAAAACAGATGGAAATTCGAGAAAATGGAAGGAATAGATGAGACAGGAGAAAGAGACTACATAGCAGGTACACTTCAGTCTGGGGAACACAAAGTGGTCATTGCAGTGATGTATAATCCACCACAGAACTGCAGGAGGCCAAGAGAGGAATATGAAGAGAGCAACAGAGCAATGGTGGACACACTTGCCGAGGTGGCAAGAAGAGCTCACTCCAGCAGAGCAAAGTTGCTGGTTATGGGGGATTTCAACCACAGGGAGATTGACTGGGAAAACCTGGAGCCACATGGGGGTCCCGAAACATGGAGAGCCAGGATGTTGGACGTGGTGCTGGAAAACCTCATGCACAAACATGTTAAGGACACTACCAGAGTGAGAGGGGAGGATGAACCAGCAAGATTGGACCTTGTGTTCACCCTGGGCAGCTCAGACATTGAGGATATCAAGTATGAGAGTCCCCTAGGAGCTAGCGACCACGTGGTTCTGTGCTTTGAATACATAGTAGAGCTGCAAGTGGAGAGAATAACAGGAGTAGAATGGGAAAAGCCTGACTATAAAAGAGGGGACTACATAGGGTTGAAGAACTTCATGCGGGAGGTCCAGTGGGACAGAGAACTGGCAGGAAAGCCAGTAAATGAAATGATGGAATATGTAGCAACAAAATGCAAGGAGGCAGTGGAAAGGTTCATTCCCAAGGGCAACAGTAACAACGGGAAGACCAGAACAAGCCCCTGGTTTACCCGACGGTGTAAGGAGGCAAAAACAAAGTGCAATAGAGAATGGAAAAAGTACAGAAGGCAGAGAACACACGAAAATAGGGAGATCAGTCGCAGAGCCAGGAATGAGTACGCACAGGTAAGGAGGGAGGCCCAGCGACAGTATGAAAATGACATAGCATCGAGAATCAAGACTGACCCGAAACTGTTGTATAGCCACATCAGGAGGAAGACAACAGTCAAAGACCAGGTGATCAGATTAAGGACAGAAGGTGGAGAACTCACAAGAAATGATCAGGAGGTATGTGAGGAGCTGAACAGGAGATTTAAGGAAGTTTTTACAGTAGAGACAGGAAGGGCTGTGGGAAGACAGCACAGAAGGGAACATCAAGAGGGAATATACCAACAAGTGTTGGATGACATACGAACAACTGAGGAGGAGGTGAAGAAGCTCTTAAGTGACCTTGACACCTCAAAGGCGATGGGACCGGACAACATCTCCCCATGGGTCCTTAGAGAAGGAGCAGAGATGCTGTGTGTGCCTCTAACCACAATCTTCAACACATCCCTTGAAACTGGGCAACTACCTGAGAAATGGAAGACAGCTAATGTAGTCCCCATATTTAAGAAAGGAAACAGAAACGAGGCACTAAACTACAGACCTGTGTCTCTGACATGTATTGTGTGCAAAGTCATGGAGAAGATTATCAGGAGGAGAGTGGTCGAACACCTGGAAAGGAACAAGATTATAAATGAAAACCAGCATGGGTTCATGGAAGGCAAATCTTGTATCACAAACCTCCTGGAGTTTTATGACAAGGTAACAGAAGTAAGACACGAGAGAGAGGGTTGGGTAGATTGCGTTTTCCTAGACTGCAGGAAGGCCTTTGACACAGTTCCCCACAAGAGATTAGGCAGAAGCTGGAGGATCAGGCACACATAAAAGGAAGGGCACTGCAATGGATAAGGGAATACCTGACAGGGAGGCAGCAACGAGTCATGGTACGTGAAGAGGTATCACAGTGGGCGCCTGTTACGAGCGGGGTCCCACAGGGGTCAGTTCTAGGACCAGTGCTATTTTTGATATATGTGAACGACATGATGGAAGGAATAGACTCTGAAGTGTCCCTGTTCGCAGATGACGTGAAGTTGATGAGAAGAATTAAATCGGACGAGGATGAGGCAGGACTGCAAAGAGACCTGGAGAGGCTGGACATGTGGTCCAGTAACTGGCTCCTCGAATTCAATCCAGCCAAATGCAAAGTCATGAAGATTGGGGAGGGGCAAAGAAGACCGCAGACAGAATATAGGCTAGGTGGACAAAGACTACAGACCTCACTCAGGGAGAAAGACCTTGGGGTGACCATAACACCGAGTACATCACCGGAGGCACACATCAACCAAATAACCGCTGCAGCATACGGGCGCCTGGCAAACCTGAGAATAGCGTTCCGATACCTCAATAAGGAATCGTTCAAGACACTGTACACTGTGTATGTTAGGCCCATACTGGAGTATGCAGCACCAGTCTGGAACCCACACCTGGTCAAGCACGTCAAGAAGTTAGAGAAAGTACAAAGGTTTGCAACAAGGCTAGTCCCAGAGCTCAAGGGAATGTCGTACGAGGAAAGGTTAAGGGAAATCGGACTGACGACACTGGAGGACAGAAGGGTCAGGGGAGACATGATAACGACATACAAGATACTGCGGGGAATAGACAAGGTGGACAGAGATAGGATGTTCCAGAGAGGGGACACAGGGACAAGGGGTCACAACTGGAAGCTGAAGACTCAGACGAGTCACAGGGACGTTAGGAAGTATTTCTTCAGTCATAGAGTTGTCAGCAAGTGGAATAGCCTAGCAAGTGAAGTAGTGGAGGCAGGAACCATACATAGTTTTAAGAAGAGGTATGACAAAGCTCAGGAAGCAGAGAGAGAGAGGATCCAGTAGCGATCAGTGAAGAGGCGGGGCCAGGAGCTGAGTCTCGACCCCTGCAACCACAATTAGGTGAGTACAATTAGGTGAGTACACACACACACACACACACACAAGGGGTCACAATTGCAACTTGAAGACTCAGATGAGTCAAAGGGATATTAGTCATAGAGTTGTCAGGAAGTAGAATAGCCTGGAGAGTGACGTAGTGGAGGCAGGATCCATACATAGTTTTAAGACGAGGTTTGATCAAACTTATGGAGCAGGGAGAGTGGACCTAGTAGCGATGAGTGAAGATGCGAGGCCAGGAGATTTGAATCGACCTCTGCAACCACAATTAGGTGAGTACACACACAGTATATCTGTCCCTCCATATAGGTCACTGTCCGTTTTATTGCCTTTACTCATGTTTTTAAGACTGTGGTGGTGACAGTGTGGATAGCATGTGACTGTGGTGGTCCTGTGGTGGGGATAGAGAGAACGAGGGAGAGGGGAGAGTGAGGAAATGGGTGGGGGAGTGTTAGGAGGGTGAGTAAAGGGTGGGAATGAGGGGTGGGAGTGAGGGGTGGGAGTGAGGGGTGGGATTGAGGGGAGGGTGAGTGAGGGGTGGAAGTGAGGGGAGGGTGAGTGAGGGGTAGGAGGGGAGGGTGAGTAAGGGGTGGAAGTGAGGGGTGAGGGAGGATGAGTGAGGGGAGGGCGAGTGAGGGGAGGGTGAGGGGTAGGAGTGAAGGGAGGGTGAGGGGTAGGAGTGAGGGGTAGGAGTGAGGGGAGGGTGAGGGGTAGGAGTGAGGGGAGGGTGAGGGGTAGGAGTGAGGGGTAGGAGTGAGGGGTAGGAGTGAGGGGTAGGAGTGAGGGGAGGGTGAGGGGTAGGAGTGAGGGGAGGGTGAGGGGCAGGAGTGAGGGGTAGGAGTGAGGGGTAGGAGTGAGGGGCAGGAGTGAGGGGTAGGAGTGAGGGGTAGGAGTGAGGGGTAAGAGTGAGGGGCAGGAGTGAGGGGTAGGAGTGAGGGGAGGGTAAAATGGAGGGCAACAAGCACAAACACATCTCCAATATCCACAACTTGGTTTGACAGCAATTCGTTTATAGCAAATTCGGTTATCCTGAACTTCAATCTAGTGGAACCCCGTCAAGCCGAATGACAGCCTTAAGTAGCCCCGTTAAAGCCATCTTTACATTTAATAAAGCACCCCTGACCAAAATTAATATACTTCCAGTGTCTGATTATCAAACTGCTGCTTTTAAATTCATCGAGGGTTGTCCAGTGCCCTGAACTAACGAGGTGGAAGCCATCTTCAGTAACGCGTTGCTTAACGATCGTCAGTACGGTATTGCACGCAGTCTCATGCCATCTTTTTTTTACATATAAAGATTGCTTTGACCCGCAACAACACTCACTGCTTATGATGATAAAATATAATAGAAACATAAGAATACCAATGTCAGAGAAATATTGTGATATTAAATAAGATCTATACACTCAAAGGTGTATTTCAAAGTGTATTCCCCTCAGTGTTTATCTGAATATAAGATGTATACACTGAGAGGTGTATTTCCCTGAGAGTATACATGATGAAAGTATACTTTAATCCCCATATTAGTCATTAAAGTATTAGTGTCTGGTGGAGAAGTGGTTACGTGCTGCCTTAACGACCCTAGTGTAGTCGACAGGGTTTGAACCCCGTTAACTAACTATGATATCAGGTTAAACTACAGACAGTGCGTTGTGCGAGAGACGTGTTATCATAGGTTAGTTTAATACCAGTAATATGTAAATAATTTAAACCTCACTTTACGGAAGCATGTAAGACTCGGAGACATGATCACAATATACAAGATACCGCAAGGCAAGGAGGGAAGACACAGAGGATCTATGATCACCACATACAAGATACCTCAAGCCAGGAGGGAAGACACAGGGGAACTATGATCACCACATACAAGATACCTCAAGCCAGGAGGAAAGACACTGGGGAACTATGATCACCACATACAAGATACCTCAAGCCAGGAGAGAAGACACAGGGGAACTATGATCACCACATACAAGATACCTCAAGCCAGGAGGGAAGACACAGGGGAACTATGATCACCACATACAAGATACCTCAAGCCAGGAGGAAAGACACAGGGGAACTATGATCACCACATACAAGATACCTCAAGCCAGGAGGAAAGACACAGGGGAACTATGATCACCACATACAAGATACCTCAAGCCAGGAGGAAAGACACAGGGGAACTATGATCACCACATACAAGATACCTCAAGCCAGGAGAGAAGACACAGGGGAACTATGATCACCACATACAAGATACCTCAAGCCAGGAGGGAAGACACAGGGGAACTATGATCACCACATACAAGATACCTCAAGCCAGGAGGAAAGACACAGGGGAACTATGATCACCACATACAAGATACCTCAAGCCAGGAGGAAAGACACAGGGGAACTATGATCACCACATACAAGATACCTCAAGCCAGGAGGAAAGACACAGGGGAACTATGATCACCACATACAAGATACCTCAAGCCAGGAGGAAAGACACAGGGGAACTATGATCACCACATACAAGATACCTCAAGCCAGGAGAGAAGACACAGGGGAACTATGATCACCACATACAAGATACCTCAAGCCAGGAGGGAAGACACAGGGGAACTATGATCACCACATACAAGATACCTCAAGCCAGGAGGGAAGACACAGGGGAACTATGATCACCACATACAAGATACCTCAAGCCAGGAGGAAAGACACAGGGGAACTATGATCACCACATACAAGATACCTCAAGCCAGGAGGAAAGACACAGGGGAACTATGATCACCACATACAAGATACCTCAAGCCAGGAGGAAAGACACAGGGGAACTATGATCACCACATACAAGATACCTCAAGCCAGGAGGAAAGACACAGGGGAACTATGATCACCACATACAAGATACCTCAAGCCAGGAGGAAAGACACAGGGGAACTATGATCACCACATACAAGATACCTCAAGCCAGGAGGAAAGACACAGGGGAACTATGATCACCACATACAAGATACCTCAAGCCAGGAGGAAAGACACAGGGGAACTATGATCACCACATACAAGATACCTCAAGCCAGGAGGAAAGACACAGGGGAACTATGATCACCACATACAAGATACCTCAAGCCAGGAGGGAAGACACAGGGGAACTATGATCACCACATACAAGATACCTCAAGCCAGGAGGGAAGACACAGGGGAACTATGATCACCACATACAAGATACCTCAAGCCAGGAGGGAAGACACAGGGGAACTATGATCACCACATACAAGATACCTCAAGCCAGGAGGAAAGACACAGGGGAACTATGATCACCACATACAAGATACCTCAAGCCAGGAGGAAAGACACAGGGGAACTATGATCACCACATACAAGATACCTCAAGCCAGGAGGAAAGACACAGGGGAACTATGATCACCACATACAAGATACCTCAAGCCAGGAGGGAAGACACAGGGGAACTATGATCACCACATACAAGATACCTCAAGCCAGGAGGAAAGACACAGGGGAACTATGATCACCACATACAAGATACCTCAAGCCAGGAGGAAAGACACAGGGGAACTATGATCACCACATACAAGATACCTCAAGCAAGGAGGGAAGACACAGGGGAACTATGATCACCACATACAAGATACCTCAAGCCAGGAGGGAAGACACAGGGGAACTATGATCACCACATACAAGATACCTCAAGCCAGGAGGGAAGACACAGGGGAACTATGATCACCACATACAAGATACCTCAAGCCAGGAGGAAAGACACAGGGGAACTATGATCACCACATACAAGATACCTCAAGCCAGGAGGGAAGACACAGGGGAACTATGATCACCACATACAAGATACCTCAAGCCAGGAGGAAAGACACAGGGGAACTATGATCACCACATACAAGATACCTCAAGCCAGGAGGGAAGACACAGGGGAACTATGATCACCACATACAAGATACCTCAAGCCAGGAGGGAAGACACAGGGGAACTATGATCACCACATACAAGATACCTCAAGCCAGGAGGGAAGACACAGGGGAACTATGATCACCACATACAAGATACCTCAAGCCAGGAGGGAAGACACAGGGGAACTATGATCACCACATACAAGATACCTCAAGCCAGGAGGGAAGACACAGGGGAACTATGATCACCACATACAAGATACCTCAAGCCAGGAGGGAAGACACAGGGGAACTATGATCACCACATACAAGATACCTCAAGCCAGGAGGGAAGACACAGGGGAACTATGATCACCACATACAAGATACCTCAAGCCAGGAGGGAAGACACAGGGGAACTATGATCACCACATACAAGATACCTCAAGCCAGGAGGGAAGACACAGGGGAACTATGATCACCACATACAAGATACCTCAAGCCAGGAGGGAAGACACAGGGGAACTATGATCACCACATACAAGATACCTCAAGCCAGGAGGGAAGACACAGGGGAACTATGATCACCACATACAAGATACCTCAAGCCAGGAGGGAAGACACAGGGGAACTATGATCACCACATACAAGATACCTCAAGCCAGGAGGGAAGACACAGGGGAACTATGATCACCACATACAAGATACCTCAAGCCAGGAGGGAAGACACAGGGGAACTATGATCACCACATACAAGATACCTCAAGCCAGGAGGGAAGACACAGGGGAACTATGATCACCACATACAAGATACCTCAAGCCAGGAGGGAAGACACAGGGGAACTATGATCACCACATACAAGATACCTCAAGCCAGGAGGGAAGACACAGGGGAACTATGATCACCACATACAAGATACCTCAAGCCAGGAGGGAAGACACAGGGGAACTATGATCACCACATACAAGATACCTCAAGCCAGGAGGGAAGACACAGGGGAACTATGATCACCACATACAAGATACCTCAAGCCAGGAGGGAAGACACAGGGGAACTATGATCACCACATACAAGATACCTCAAGCCAGGAGGGAAGACACAGGGGAACTATGATCACCACATACAAGATACCTCAAGCCAGGAGGGAAGACACAGGGGAACTATGATCACCACATACAAGATACCTCAAGCCAGGAGGGAAGACACAGGGGAACTATGATCACCACATACAAGATACCTCAAGCCAGGAGGGAAGACACAGGGGAACTATGATCACCACATACAAGATACCTCAAGCCAGGAGGGAAGACACAGGGGAACTATGATCACCACATACAAGATACCTCAAGCCAGGAGGAGGGAAGACACAGGGGAACTATGATCACCACATACAAGATACCTCAAGCCAGGAGGGAAGACACAGGGGAACTATGATCACCACATACAAGATACCTCAAGCCAGGAGGGAAGACACAGGGGAACTATGATCACCACATACAAGATACCTCAAGCCAGGAGGGAAGACACAGGGGAACTATGATCACCACATACAAGATACCTCAAGCCAGGAGGGAAGACACAGGGGAACTATGATCACCACATACAAGATACCTCAAGCCAGGAGGGAAGACACAGGGGAACTATGATCACCACATACAAGATACCTCAAGCCAGGAGGGAAGACACAGGGGAACTATGATCACCACATACAAGATACCTCAAGCCAGGAGGAAAGACACAGGGGAACTATGATCACCACATACAAGATACCTCAAGCCAGGAGATCACCACATACAAGGAAGACACAGGGGAACTATGATCACCACATACAAGATACCTCAAGCCAGGAGGGAAGACACAGGGGAACTATGATCACCACATACAAGATACCTCAAGCCAGGAGGGAAGACACAGGGGAACTATGATCACCACATACAAGATACCTCAAGCCAGGAGGGAAGACACAGGGGAACTATGATCACCACATACAAGATACCTCAAGCCAGGAGGGAAGACACAGGGGAACTATGATCACCACATACAAGATACCTCAAGCCAGGAGGGAAGACACAGGGGAACTATGATCACAACATACAAGATACCTCAAGCCAGGAGGGAAGACACAGGGGAACTATGATCACCACATACAAGATACCTCAAGCCAGGAGGGAAGACACAGGGGAACTATGATCACCACATACAAGATACCTCAAGCCAGGAGGGAAGACACAGGGGAACTATGATCACCACATACAAGATACCTCAAGCCAGGAGGGAAGACACAGGGGAACTATGATCACCACATACAAGATACCTCAAGCCAGGAGGGAAGACACAGGGGAACTATGATCACCACATACAAGATACCTCAAGCCAGGAGGGAAGACACAGGGGAACTATGATCACCACATACAAGATACCTCAAGCCAGGAGGGAAGACACAGGGGAACTATGATCACCACATACAAGATACCTCAAGCCAGGAGGGAAGACACAGGGGAACTATGATCACCACATACAAGATACCTCAAGCCAGGAGGGAAGACACAGGGGAACTATGATCACCACATACAAGATACCTCAAGCCAGGAGGGAAGACACAGGGGAACTATGATCACCACATACAAGATACCTCAAGCCAGGAGGGAAGACACAGGGGAACTATGATCACCACATACAAGATACCTCAAGCCAGGAGGGAAGACACAGGGGAACTATGATCACCACATACAAGATACCTCAAGCCAGGAGGGAAGACACAGGGGAACTATGATCACCACATACAAGATACCTCAAGCCAGGAGGGATACACAGGGGAACTATGATCACCACATACAAAGACACAGGGGAACTATGATCACCACATACAAGATACCTCAAGCCAGGAGGGAAGACACAGGGGAACTATGATCACCACATACAAGATACCTCAAGCCAGGAGGGAAGACACAGGGGAACTATGATCACCACATACAAGATACCTCAAGCCAGGAGGGAAGACACAGGGGAACTATGATCACCACATACAAGATACCTCAAGCCAGGAGGAAAGACACAGGGGAACTATGATCACCACATACAAGATACCTCAAGCCAGGAGGGAAGACACAGGGGAACTATGATCACCACATACAAGATACCTCAAGCCAGGAGGGAAGACACAGGGGAACTATGATCACCACATACAAGATACCTCAAGCCAGGAGGGAAGACACAGGGGAACTATGATCACCACATACAAGATACCTCAAGCCAGGAGGGAAGACACAGGGGAACTATGATCACCACATACAAGATACCTCAAGCCAGGAGGGAAGACACAGGGGAACTATGATCACCACATACAAGATACCTCAAGCCAGGAGGGAAGACACAGGGGAACTATGATCACCACATACAAGATACCTCAAGCCAGGAGGGAAGACACAGGGGAACTATGATCACCACATACAAGATACCTCAAGCCAGGAGGAGGGAAGACACAGGGGAACTATGATCACCACATACAAGATACCTCAAGCCAGGAGGGAAGACACAGGGGAACTATGATCACCACATACAAGATACCTCAAGCCAGGAGGGAAGACACAGGGGAACTATGATCACCACATACAAGATACCTCAAGCCAGGAGGGAAGACACAGGGGAACTATGATCACCACATACAAGATACCTCAAGCCAGGAGGGAAGACACAGGGGAACTATGATCACCACATACAAGATACCTCAAGCCAGGAGGGAAGACACAGGGGAACTATGATCACCACATACAAGATACCTCAAGCCAGGAGGAAAGACACAGGGGAACTATGATCACCACATACAAGATACCTCAAGCCAGGAGGGAAGACACAGGGGAACTATGATCACCACATACAAGATACCTCAAGCCAGGAGGGAAGACACAGGGGAACTATGATCACCACATACAAGATACCTCAAGCCAGGAGGGGAAGACACAGGGGAACTATGATCACCACATACAAGATACCTCAAGCCAGGAGGGAAGACACAGGGGAACTATGATCACCACATACAAGATACCTCAAGCCAGGAGGGAAGACACAGGGGAACTATGATCACCACATACAAGATACCTCAAGCCAGGAGGGAAGACACAGGGGAACTATGATCACCACATACAAGATACCTCAAGCCAGGAGGGAAGACACAGGGGACCTAAGATAACCACATACAAGATACCTCAAGCATACAGATACCTCAAGCCAGGAGGAAAGACACAGGGGAACTATGATCACCACATACAAGATACCTCAAGCCAGGAGGGAAGACACAGGGGAACTATGATCACCACATACAAGATACCTCAAGCCAGGAGGGAAGACACAGGGGAACTATGATCACCACATACAAGATACCTCAAGCCAGGAGGGAAGACACAGGGGAACTATGATCACCACATACAAGATACCTCAAGCCAGGAGGGAAGACACAGGGGAACTATGATCACCACATACAAGATACCTCACATACAAGGGTACAATACCATCAAGGATACTTTTAATTTATAAAATTGTAATCAAATTAAACTATCATTGTATACACAATGTATCTGTGTATTTATACAAAGATATACACCTCTCAGTGTATATTAAGAGATATACACCTCTCAGTGTATATTAAGAGATATACACCTCTCAGTGTATATTAAGAGATATACACCTCTCAGTGTATATTAAGAGATATACACCTCTCAGTGTATATTAAGAGATATACACCTCTCAGTATATATTAAGAGATATACACCTCTCAGTGTATATTAAGATATACACCTCTCAGTGTATATTAAGAGATATACACCTCTCACTGTATATAAAGAGATATACACCTCTCAGTGTATATTAAGAGATATACACCTCTCAGTGTATATAAAGAGATATACACCTCTCAGTGTATATTAAGAGATATACACCTCTCAGTGTATATTAAGATATACACCTCTCAGTGTATATTAAGAGATATACACCTCTCAGTGTATATAAAGAGATATACACCTCTCAGTGTATATTAAGAGATATACACCTCTCAGTGTATATTAAGAGATATACACCTCTCAGTGTATATAAAGAGATATACACCTCTCAGTGTATATTAAGAGATATACACCTCTCAGTGTATATTAAGATATACACCTCTCAGTGTATATTAAGAGATATACACCTCTCAGTGTATATAAAGAGATATACACCTCTCAGTGTATATTAAGAGATATACACCTCTCAGTGTATATAAAGAGATATACACCTCTCAGTGTATATAAAGAGATATACACCTCTCAGTGTATGTTAAGAGATATACACCTCTCAGTGTATATTAAGAGATATACACCTCTCAGTGTATATTAAGAGATATACACCTCTCAGTGTATATTAAGAGATTTACACCTCTCACTGAAATATGTTTAATTTTCTATTTTCACTATTATTATCATTATTATTGTTATTATTATCATTATCATTATTATTGTCATTACCATTATTATTGACAATATTATTATTGTGATAAAGTTATTATTATTGGAAAGCGCTAAACCCTCCAGAATGATACACTGTTTACAGTGAATATTGTGTGGGATAAAACGTGGATTTACCAACGTTAATTACGTTGTAATCAGTCATTAATTAAGGTCATTAATGTAATTAATTTCTCATTTGGTCAGAGGACCGGTAAATCCCGTACAAGACTGTTAATGAATAGTGAGCGGTCCAGCACTGTGCGAAACGTCGCGGCTCCCAGCCAGGGTAGTGTGAAGTGTTCCAGTCACTGTTGTGAAGTGTTCCAGTCACTGCTGTGAAGTGTTCCAGTCACTGTTGTGAAGTGTTCCAGTCACTGTTGTGAAGTGTTCCAGTCACTGTTGTGAAGTGTTCCAGTCACTGTTGTGAAGTGTTCCAGTCACTGTTGTGAAGTGTTCCAGTCACTGTTGTGAAGTGTTCCAGTCACTGTTGTGAAGTGTTCCAGTCACTGTTGTGAAGTGTTCCAGTCACTGTTGTGAAGTGTTCCAGTCACTGTTGTGAAGTGTTCCAGTCACTGTTGTGAAGTGTTCCAGTCACTGTTGTGAAGTGTTCCAGTCACTGTTGTGAAGTGTTCCAGTCACAGTGTTGTGAAGTGTTCCAGTGACTGTTGTGAAGTGTTCCAGTCACAGTGTTGTGAAGTGTTCCAGTCACTGTGTTGTGAAGTGTTCCAGTCACAGTGTTGTGAAGTGTTCCAGTCACTGTTGTGAAGTGTTCCAGTCACTGTTGTGAAGTGTTCCAGTCACAGTGTTGTGAAGTGTTCCAGTCACTGTGTTGTGAAGTGTTCCAGTCACAGTGTTGTGAAGTGTTCCAGTCACTGTTGTGAAGTGTTCCAGTCACTGTTGTGAAGTGTTCCAGTCACTGTTGTGAAGTGTTCCAGTCACTGTTGTGAAGTGTTCCAGTCACTGTTGTGAAGTGTTCCAGTCACAGTGTTGTGAAGTGTTCCAGTCACTGTGTTGTGAAGTGTTACAGTCACAGTGTTGTGAAGTGTTCCAGTCACAGTGTTGTGAAGTGTTCCAGTCACAGTGTTGTGAAGTGTTCCAGTCACTGTTGTGAAGTGCTCCAGTCACAGTGTTGTGAAGTGTTCCAGTCACTGTTGTGAAGTGTTCCAGTCACTGTTGTGAAGTGTTCCAGTCACAGTGTTGTGAAGTGTTCCAGTCACTGTGTTGTGAAGTGTTCCAGTCACTGTTGTGAAGTGTTCCAGTCAGTGTTGTGAAGTGTTCCAGTCACAGTGTTGTGAAGTGTTCCAGTCAGTGTTGTGAAGTGTTCCAGTCACAGTGTTGTGAAGTGTTCCAGTCACTGTTGTGAAGTGTTCCAGTCAGTGTTGTGAAGTGTTCCAGTTACTGTTGTGAAGTGTTCCAGTCAGTGTTGTGAAGTGTTCCAGTTACTGTTGTGAAGTGTTCCAGTCAGTGTTGTGAAGTGTTCCAGTCAGTGTTGTGAAGTGTTCCAGTCACTGTTGTGAAGTGTTCCAGTCAGTGTTGTGAAGTGTTCCAGTCACAGTGTTGTGAAGTGTTCCAGTCACTGTTGTGAAGTGTTCCAGTCAGTGTTGTGAAGTGTTCCAGTCACAGTGTAGTGAAGTGTTCCAGTCAGTGTTGTGAAGTGTTCCAGTCACAGTGTAGTGAAGTGTTCCAGTCACTCTTGTGAAGTGTTCCAGTCACAGTGTTGTGAAGTGTTCCAGTCAGTGTTGTGAAGTGTTCCAGTCACAGTGTCGTGAAGTGTTCCAGTCACAGTGTTGTGAAGTGTTCCAGTCAGTGTTGTGAAGTGTTCCAGTCACAGTGTAGTGAAGTGTTCCAGTCAGTGTTGTGAAGTGTTCCAGTCACAGTGTTGTGAAGTGTTCCAGTCAGTGTTGTGAAGTGTTCCAGTCACAGTGTTGTGAAGTGTTCCAGTCAGTATTGTGAAGTGTTCCAGTCACAGTGTTGTGAAGTGTTCCAGTCAGTGTTGTGAAGTGTTCCAGTCACAGTGTAGTGAAGTGTTCCAGTCAGTGTTGTGAAGTGTTCCAGTCACAGTGTTGTGAAGTGTTCCAGTCAGTGTTGTGAAGTGTTCCAGTCACAGTGTTGTGAAGTGTTCCAGTCAGTGTTGTGAAGTGTTCCAGTCACAGTGTCGTGAAGTGTTCCAGTCACAGTGTTGTGAAGTGTTCCAGTCAGTGTTGTGAAGTGTTCCAGTCACAGTGTAGTGAAGTGTTCCAGTCAGTGTTGTGAAGTGTTCCAGTCACAGTGTTGTGAAGTGTTCCAGTCAGTGTTGTGAAGTGTTCCAGTCACAGTGTTGTGAAGTGTTCCAGTCAGTGTTGTGAAGTGTTCCAGTCAGTGTTGTGAAGTGTTTCAGTCACTGTTGTGAAGTGTTCCAGTCAGTGTTGTGAAGTGTTCCAGTCACAGTGTTGTGAAGTGTTCCAGTCACAGTGTTGTGAAGTGTTCCAGTCATTGTTGTGAAGTGTTCCAGTCACTGTTGTGAAGTGTTCCAGTCACAGTGTTGTGAAGTGTTCCAGTCACAGTGTTGTGAAGTGTTCCAGTCACTGTGTTGTGAAGTGTTCCAGTCACTGTGTTGTGAAGTGTTCCAGTCACTGTGTTGTGAAGTGTTCCAGTCACAGTGTTGTGAAGCGTTCCAGTCACTGTGTTGTGAAGTGTTCCAGTCACTGTGTTGTGAAGTGTTCCAGTCACAGTGTTGTGAAGTGTTCCAGTCACTGTGTTGTGAAGTGTTCCAGTCACAGTGTTGTGAAGTGTTCCAGTCACAGTGTTGTGAAGTGTTCCAGTCACTGTGTTGTGAAGTGTTCCAGTCACAGTGTTGTGAAGTGTTCCAGTCACTGTGTTGTGAAGTGTTCCAGTCACAGTGTTGTGAAGTGTTCCAGTCACAGTGTTGTGAAGTGTTCCAGTCACTGTGTTGTGAAGTGTTCCAGTCACAGTGTTGTGAAGTGTTCCAGTCACAGTGTTGTGAAGTGTTACAGTCACAGTGTTGTGAAGTGTTCCAGTCACAGTGTTGTGAAGTGTTCCAGTCACTGTGTTGTGAAGTGTTCCAGTCACAGTGTTGTGAAGTGTTCCAGTCACTGTGTTGTGAAGTGTTCCAGTCACAGTGTTGTGAAGTGTTCCAGTCACAGTGTTGTGAAGTGTTCCAGTCAGTGTTGTGAAGTGTTCCAGTCACTGTGTTGTGAAGTGTTCCAGTCACTGTGTTGTGAAGTGTTCCAGTCACAGTGTTGTGAATTGTTCCAGTCACAGTGTTGTGAAGTGTTCCAGTCACTGTGTTGTGAAGTGTTCCAGTCACAGTGTTGTGAAGTGTTCCAGTCACAGTGTCGTGAAGTGTTCCAGTCACAGTGTCGTGAAGTGTTCCAGTTACTGTATTGTGAAGTGTTCCAGTCACTGTTGTGAAGTGTTCCAGTCAGTGTTGTGAAGTGTTCCAGTCACAGTGTCGTGAAGTGTTCCAGTTACTGTATTGTGAAGTGTTCCAGTCACTGTGTTGTGAAGTTCCAGTCACAGTGTTGTGAAGTGTTCCAGTCAGAGTGTCGTGAAGTGTTCCAGTCACAGTGTCGTGAAGCGTTCCAGTTACTGTATTGTGAAGTGTTCCAGTCACTGTGTTGTGAAGTTCCAGTCACAGTGTTGTGAAGTGTTCCAGTCACAGTGTTGTGAAGTGTTCCAGTCACAGTGTCGTGAAGTGTTCCAGTCACAGTGTCGTGAAGTGTTCCAGTTACTGTATTGTGAAGTGTTCCAGTCACTGTGTTGTGAAGTGTTCCAGTCAGTGTTGTGAAGTGTTCCAGTCACAGTGTCGTGAAGTGTTCCAGTTACTGTATTGTGAAGTGTTCCAGTCACTGTGTTGTGAAGTGTTCCAGTCAGTGTTGTGAAGTGTTCCAGTCACAGTGTCGTGAAGTGTTCCAGTCACTGTGTTGTGAAGTGTTCCAGTCACAGTGTTGTGAAGTGTTCCAGTCACAGTGTCGTGAAGTGTTCCAGTCACAGTGTTGTAAAGTGTTCCAGTCACAGTGTTGTGAAGTTCCAGTCACAGTGTCGTGAAGTGTTCCACTTCCTCAACATTTTAGTTCTCTCCCCTGGTTTCTACTCTTCCATCCCCAGAAACTCCCCTTCCTTCCCCACCTTTTTCAATGTTTCCTAAGCTCATCCAGCTCTTCCTTCAGGCTTTCCCTCTTCTTCATAAACTCTTCTCTCTTCGTCCTTTAATCTTCCTTCCTCCCCTCTTCTTCCTTTCCTCTTCTTCATCGTCGCCACTTCCCAGCTTGCACAACCCGGAAGTCTCGGTGTGGATAATAGATCTGTAGTATACAAAAGATGTGTGGCTGAGGCTCGCTGCAAGACCACACGTGCACATGTACACACGCACACGTGCACATGCACACGTGCACACACACACACACACACACACACACACACACACACACACACACACACACACACACACACACACACACACACACACACACACACACACACACTGCTCATGGAGTAGGGAGAGTGGACTTAGTAGCTACCCGCGAAAAGGCTGGCTAGGGGCTACAATTCGACCCCTGCTACTACAAATAGGTGAGTTCAAGTACCTACACACGCACATATGAACGTGTACACAAAACATGTTGACAAGAACACCTTTACCCACTCGCAGGTATGAAAATACACATGGATACACAGACAAGTACGAACATAAACACGCACATACACACACACACACGCACACACACTGCACCACAGGAGGGTTAGGGGAAACATGATAACGACATACAAAATACTGCGAGGAATTCACAAGGCAGACAGAGACAGGATGTTCCAGAGATGGGACAGAGAAACAAGGGGTCACAATTGGAAGTTGAAGACTCAGATGAGTCAAAGAGATGTTAGGAAGTATTTCTTTAGTCATAGACTTGTCAGGAAGTGGAATAGTCTGGCAAGCTCATGGAGAAGGAAGAGACAGGGCCTAGTAGCGATCAGTAAAGAGGCGGGACCAGGAGCTGAGTCTCGACCCCTGCAACCACAAATAGGTGAGTACAACAATCGCTATATTTAAGCGGAACAATTGTGAAGGATAGTTTTATATTTCATGAGATCGAAGAAGTATTGGTGTACACGGTACCACTGTACCAGAGGTGTACACGGTACCACTGTACCAGAGGTGTACACGGTACCACTGTACCAGAGGTGTGCAAGGTACCACTGTACCAGACGTGTACACGGTACCACTGTACCAGAGGTGTACACGGTACCACTGTACCAGAGGTGTACACGGTACCACTGTTCCAGAGGTGTACACGGTACCACTGTACCAGAGGTGTACACGGTACCACTGTACCAGAGGTGTACACGGTACCACTGTAGCAGAGGTGTATACGGTACCACTGTACCAGAGGTGTACACGGTACCACTGTTCCAGAGGTGTACACGGTACCACTGTACCAGAGGTGTACACGGTACCACCGTACCAGAGGTGTACACGGTACCACTTTACCAGACGTGTACACGGTACCACTGTACCAGAGGTGTACACGGTACCACTGTACCAGAGGTGTACACGGTACCACTGTTCCATAGGTGTACACGGTACCACTGTACCAGAGGTGTACACGGTACCACTGTACCAGAGGTGTACACGGTACCACTGTACCAGAGATGTACACGGTACCACTGTACCAGAGGTGTACACGGTACCACTGTACCAGAGGTGTACACGGTACCACTGTACCAGAGGTGTACACGGTACCACTGTACCAGAGGTGTACACGGTACCACTGTACCAGAGGTGTACACGGTACCACTGTTCCATAGGTGTACACGGTACCACTGTACCAGAGGTGTACACGGTACCACTGTACCAGAAGTGTACACGGTACCACTGTACCAGAGGTGTACACGGTACCACTGTACCAGAAGTGTACACGGTACCACTGTACCAGAGGTGTACACGGTACCACTGTACCAGAGGTGTACACGGTACCACTGTACCAGAGGTGTACACGGTACCACTGTACCAGAGGTGTACACGGTACCACTGTACCAGAGGTGTACACGGTACCACTGTACCAGAGGTGTACACGGTACCACTGTACCAGAGGTGTACACGGTACCACTGTACCAGAGGGAGGGGGAAGGGAGAGGCTGAGGGAGAGACAGAGGAGACACAACAACAACAACAACAACAACAACAACTGTGGGATCATAAAATGATCTTAGCTTTAAAATAAAACTGAGCTGAAAAGTCTGAATGGGACCTTGAGAGCAACGAGCGAAATTTTAAAATGTGTGTGTGTGTGTCTGTGTGTGTGTGTCTGTGTGTGTGTGTCTGTGTGTGTGTGTCTGTGTGTGTGTGTCTGTGTGTGTGTCTGTGTGTGTGTGTGTGTGTGTGTGTGTGTACTCACCTAGTTGTACTCACCTAGTTGAGGTTGCGGGGGTCGAGTCCGAGCTCCTGGCCCCGCCTCTTCACTGATCGCTACTAGGTCACTCTCCCTGAGCCGTGAGCTTTATCATACCTCTGCTTAAAGCTATGTATGGATCCTGCCTCCACTACATCGCTTCCCAAACTATTCCACTTACTGACTACTCTGTGGCTGAAGAAATACTTCCTAACATTCCTGTGATTCATCTGTGTCTTCAGCTTCCAACTGTGTCCCCTTATTACTGTGTCCAATCTCTGGAACATCCTGTCTTTGTCCACCTTGTCAATTCCTCTCAGTATTTTGTATGTCGTTAGCATGTCCCCCCTATCTCTCCTGTCCTCCAGTGTCGTCAGGTTGATTTCCCTTAACCTCTCCTCGTAGGACATACCTCTTAGCTCTGGGACTAGTCTTGTTGCAAACCTTTGCACTTTCTCTAGTTTCTTCATGTGCTTGGCTAGGTGTGGGTTCCAAACTGGTGCCGCATACTCCAATATGGGCCTAACGTACACGGTGTACAGGGTCCTGAATGATTCCTTATTAAGATGTCGGAATGCTGTTCTGAGGTTTGCCAGGCGCCCATATGCTGCAGCAGTTATTTGGTTGATGTGCGCTTCAGGAGATGTGCCTGGTGTTATACTCACCCCAAGATGTTTTTCCTTGAGTGAGGTTTGTAGTCTCTGGCCCCCTAGACTGTACTCCGTCTGCGGTCTTCTTTGCCCTTCCCCAATCTTCATGACTTTGCACTTGGTGGGATTGAACTTCAGGAGCCAATTGCTGGACCAGGTCTGCAGCCTGTCCAGATCCCTTTGTAGTTCTGCCTGGTCTTCGATCGAGTGAATTCTTCTCATCAACTTCACGTCATCTGCAAACATGGACACCTCAGAGTCTATTCCTTCCGTCATGTCGTTCACAAATACCAGAAACAGCACTGGTCCTAGGACTGACCCCTGCGGGACCCCGCTGGTCACAGGTGCCCACTCTGACACCTCGCCACGTACCATGACTCGCTGCTGTCTTCCTGACAAGTATTCCCTCTGTGTGTGGGGGGGGGATAAAACTTGCAATTTTGGCTTAAATGGCAACGCTCTTCTTGCCGAATAAGGCAGGCGAAAATTTATGTATGCAATAAATTCGCAAAAAATCATTCTGAACCTAACGAAAAAAATAATTGTGTTTGTTTATTATTAAATTATTTTAAACTTATCTAAAATATATTTAGTTGGATTAGACTAAATTAAATTGGGCTTCTTATAATAAGGTAAATTATTAATTTTTACATTAACATTAATAAATAATATATATATATATATTTAAACGTATAAGATAAAATTTTAGAAAGGACTTAATTTTAAATGAGTTTTTGGTAACTGATCAGTTTTACCTATTTGGCACGACATTATATATATATATATTATATATATATATATATATATATATATATATATATATATATATATATATATATATATATATATATATATATATATATATATATACATATATGTCGTGCCGAATAGGCAGAACTTGCGATCTTGGCTTAAATAGCAACGCTCATCTTGCCATATAGGACAAGTGAAAATTTGTGTATGCAATAATTTCGCCAAAATCATTCTGAACCTAACGAAAAAAATATATTTCACTGTGTTTGTTTAGTATTAAATTATTGTAAATAAATCTAAAATATATTTAGTTGGGTTAGGCTAAAATAAATTGTTCTTGTTATAATAAGGTTAGGTAAGTTTTCTAAGATTCTTTTGGAGCAAAATTAAAAATTTTTACATCAACATTAATGAAAAAAATATATCTTTAAACGTATAATAGAAAATTTTAGAAAGGACTTAATTTTAAATGATTTCTTGCTAATTGACCAGTTTTACATATTCGGCACGACATATATATATATATATATATATATATATATATATATATATATATATATATATATATATATATATATATATATATATATATATATATATATACATACATATATATATATATATATATATATATATATATATATATATATATATATATATATATATATATATATATATATATATATATATATATATATATATATATATATATATATATGCAAAACAACCACTCTGAAAGAATAGAGAAATTCCAAGCGCTTTCGTGACTACTCACATTATCAAGGAACTATGAAAGTAAAGCATCCAAGGAAGCTATATAAGGGGTCTGGCCAGCACCTCATTATATAGCTTCCTTGGATGCTTTACTTTCATAGTTCCTTGATAATGTGAGTAGTCACGAAAGCGCTTGGAATTTCTCTATTCTTTCAGAGTGGTTGTTTTGCATATTCTGAAATCACCTGTTTCCTGTGATCTTATTGCATATATATATATATATATATATATATATATATATATATATATATATATATATATATATATATATAGTTCCTTGATAATGTGAGTAGTCACGAAAGCGCTTGGAATTTCTCTATTCTTTCAGAGTGGTTGTTCTGCATATTCTGATATCACCTGTTTACTGTGATCTTATTGCATATATATATATATATATATGTATATATATATATAAATATATATATATATATATATATATATATATATATATAATAATAATAATAATAATAATTCATGGTATAACTTAACAAATCTTTGAGGATAATTGTGTTGCAGAGGTGTGAGAGTCATCACATATTTGTTAGTTATACCATGAATTAAGGATAAATTCTAGACTTCACCTTGCGAAAGCAGACAAAACAAATGCGATACTAATTATGGACGAGGTAGATTATAGGAAAAAAATATCATATTAGAAGATATGGGAACTGGCGTGCCCCTTATGGATGAGAGAGCGTCTGGGAAATTATCTAAGGTTGGGAATGGTAACTAATTCTTTGGATCAAGAGCTCTTCAGCAACATCTAAGTTTCCTTTTGAATGGGCCAGGAGCAAGAGACAGATAAGTCAGTTAACATAAACATACATGAGAGAGGGGTCCCTCCTTCAATGCCAACTATATATACCTTGCTGGTATATCTTTCTATTATATCTCCCGTTATATATACCTCCCTCGCTCTATTTTCACACTAAATCTTTCACTATACATCCCTGTTATGTTTTGCACTATACATCCCTGCTATACCTCCTTACTCTAACTTCCTACTCTATCTTGCACAATGCTTCCTGATATACCTCCCAGGGTGGCCAGAAGCACAACACAAGCGCTGGCGGCTCTCTCTCTTTCTCTCGCAGCTTATTTAATTAAAAACTACTCGCACTTTTACAGGCTCGAGCCTCCAGCCTGACAAGACTGCAAAATTAGTTTAGGCGAGGCAGTAGAGGTGAGACACGTTAACACTTGCCAGCTGCACGACCTGCCTCCGGATGTGTTAAGGCAATCTCACTGAAAAAGTCATTTCTCACACACTCACACTCACGAGTATGTTCCTCACAAGACACTCGGGGGTAAAACCTGAGAACTAGGCGTAAATAACAGAGAATGTACCCCAGTTTACGAAAAGGGAATGAAACAGAGAATGACTACCGGAGTTGTCAGAATGGGGAAGTGTAAGAAGTGGGGTTCCTCAAGTCTAGGTTTTAGGACCAGTAGTTTCTGGTGTATGTGAAGGACATATCACAAGGGATTTAGTCAGATATATTCCTGTCCAGTTACGTGACTCTTTGAGCTTACAATTTGCAGCCGAAGATGCAAGTTTATCGTGCATCCCATATCCATCCTGTCTGCGGTAACGAATGCGAATATGGAAACGCAAAAAGGTCTAGAAACTAGGCCACCAAAGGATTTACAGTGCATCTGGATACATATCCACAATTTATATCTCATCTTTTGCAGGAAAACGAATAAAAAGGCACATACTGCGACTAGAGCAATACACACATAGGAAAGAGACCCTTATGATAACATTTCGGTCCGACTTGGACCACAAACTAGTCACTATAATTACTTAATGGTCCAAATCGGACCGAAACGTCGTCACAAGTTTCTTTCTCCTACGTGCGGGTTGTTTGTGTATCATCTCTTGCAAGCTGTAAATTGTAGATATATGCCAAGATGTACTATTAAACCTTTGGTCGGAGGAAAATGATCTTACTTCGCCTGAGATACATAACAGCACCGCTCAGGTTACTGAGGCAATGTTAGTACATGTTATATGTAGGGAAATTGTCATTATATTGACAGGATAATTGTGAAACACACACACACACACACACACACACACACACACACACACGCGCGCGCGCGCGCGCGCGCACACACACGCCAGGAGCTGAGTCTCGATCCCTGCAACCACAATTAGGTGAGTACACACACTTGGAGCAGGGAGAGTGTGGACCTAGCAACGACCAACGAAGAGGCGGGGTTAGGAGCTACTAATCGACCCCTGCAATTATCATGATTTGACAAAGCTCTACACAGGGAAGAACGTTCTCCAAATAAAAGCTTGTTCTTCAACCTACGTTTCTATCTTCGTAGGTAAACTAGAATTACAATATTTAAATATATAACAGTTTACAAGTGTCCCAGGAGGTCATCCCTCACTGGGTAAACAGATGAGCTGCCATGACATCATAGTAAAACGACTTCAGTAACCATGCTCCTGCCCCTCTTTCCTACATATACTGGCTCCTTAACCTTCGTGCGTTAGTGTAACTTGTCAATGGTCCAAGTCGGACCGCAACCTCGTCATAAGCTTCTCTCTCCTATGTGTGGGTTATCTGTGTGCCAGAGGATTCAGTACCCGGGTTTACTCAGTGGCGAGCGAAGATGAAACGTTTATTTAGCAATTCTTCCTCTTGACACTGTGACTGTAGCCAGCGTTAAACGTGTGAGACAGGGAGAGAAAAGAGGGAGGGAGGAGCAAGGTAAAAAACTCGGAGACGTGAGAAGGATGTAAGGCGACTTTAGGACACGTTTGTTCCTGGTAATGATCTTATTGCATTTCCCTGGGCGTCCTAAGGACCATCACCAGCTGAGCTGAGTGCCTCTCACTGGAGTAATATCCTGCAGCCAGAACCTCTTCTCTCCAACTGTCTTACTTCTTCCTGACTCCCAGGCTCTTGCTGTCGCTGTTGCTGTTATTGTTATACCTGTCCTACCATTCTGCTGCTGTTACTGCTCTGGCGTTACTACTACTACTACTACTGCTGCTGCTACTACTGCTACTGCACTTGCGTTACTATTGTGTTGCTGCTACTGCTGCCTGCTTCATGACTCACGAAATCGTAATGACACGATTGCAAGCGCATCGGTCTGGAGTTTTATGACTCTGATCGCGGGTTATATCCCCGCCCGTGGTATGGTTTGCTTCCTGCTGTTACTACCGCTGCTGCACCTCTGTTACTACTGTACTGTTACTGTTGCTATTACTACTGCTGTTGCTGTTGCTTAACCTGCGTTGCCATTCTGCTGCTCCTACTTCTACTACTGCTGCTATTGTTGTTCCTGTTACTACTACTACTACTACTACTGCTGCTGCTGTTGCTGTACCGGTGTTACTACTGCTGCTGCTGTTGCTGTTTCCGGTGTTACTACTACTGTTGCTGCTACTACTGCTTCTGTTGTTGCTGCTTATACTGCGTTACTATTCTGCTGCTATTGTTATGCTGCTGCTCCAGCGTTATTGTTTCTATTACTGCTTCTCTGCCGTTACTAGGTCAATAACCCAGACAGGACTCGCATCAATAGTTTCCAGCTTACGACGATGTTTCGGTTCGACTTGGGCCATTTACAAAGTCACACTAACACGAAAGATATAGGGAGCCAGTATATATAGGCGAAACACTGGTTTGGTAATAGTTGTGTATGAGTGAAACTAACTCTCGAGTAGCGTCATTGAAGCTAAAACCTTGTGTAACTTTAATAAAAAATAGGTTAGACAAATACATAAGTGGGTGCCTTACTCTTGTCCGTTAGTGTGATTTTTGTAAATGGTCCGACTCGGACCGAAACGTCGTGGTAAGCTCCCCTCTCCAATGTGCGGGTTATTTGTGTATTGTTCCAGTCACGGTATTGTACCTTTTTGTTCTTTATAAGTGTATGTGGCTTGGACCTGACTAACTTAGGCCAGTAGTTGACTTGAACCTGCCTAGCATGTGCCAGAAGGCCTGCTGCAGTGCTCCTTCTTGCTTACGTTCTTATGATAATCCCCAGAGGACTAATAGACAAGGATAACTCTGGAGGGTTAGTAACACAAGCAGAGCACTGCGGCTTATTTCCAGTATAGTTCTAGGGGGTCTTTCTCGGTGATACACCACACAAGACCTAGCTACCTATTTATTGCTAGACGATAGGGCAAGTAGGTATCTTAAGACTTATCTAAACGTCTCACCCTGACCAGGATGCAACCCACAAGTCACTGACACTCAGGTACCTATTTATTGCTAGATGACCAGGGGCAGTAGGTGTTATAACACTTGTCTATACGTTTCCCCTGCCCAGGATGCATTCCACAGCAGTCCACCGAGACCCAAGTACCTATTTACTGCTAGGTAAACAGGGAAAGAACGAGTTTGAAAAATTGACTTTTTCTCTTGCCCCACCCGTAATCGAACCCGAGTCCTTTCGGTTGTGAGCGGAAACCCTGAGAGTCCTGAGAGGATTGAATCCTAGGATGTTGATGGTTGATGCTACAAGCTTTTGATCCCAGGAACTGGAGGTAGCCTTCCGTTCCTCGAATCGAACCTGACCGCCTCCTATTCACCACGTACTGCACAGAAATGCGTACTCTTCACTAACTCTACGGCTGAGGGACTGATTACCTCATCTTTTGTATACAGTTCTGCTGTCTTCCCATTATATCCTTGAATTTGTATTAATAAAGCCACTGGATGGCGAAACGTCTACAATAAAGATATCCAGATGTTGCACATGTGTCTAATTCCTCATCTTGTCGATATTGTAAACCATTCATGTAAACCTATCATGATACCTGCTCCTTGTCCCCACACAAGCTCCTGACCCCGGGTTTATAGTTTTAAGAATAGTGATGACAGTGTTTAAGCAGCCAGGAGAATGAAGCTAGTAGCAGCCAGAGAGACAAGGCCAGGATCACAGACTTGACCCCTACAACCAATGTCTAACTCAAGAGTGCAGCCCAGACCCTGGAGGCAGTGTTTACCAACACAACATTAGGCAAGGTGTCTTGTGTTGCTTTCAGATAATCCTGGACTCATGGCACCTTCCAGGCGCCTTGCTTTCACCTGGGGATATATGAGGTATCTGTGTGTGTGTGTGTGTGTGTGTGTGTGTGTGTGTGTGTGTGTACATGGTGATGAAAGAAGGTTAATTAACACACGGGAGAGAAGCTTCTTGTTTTTCCATAACAATGACCATTATTCCAGGCGAGACTCTTATTTTTCACGTCTTTCCTAACACGCGTGTGTGTACACCTTCCTTATTACCTTGACTTGTGTTGTAATGAAGAGCTAAACCCGTGTGGGTTACTCAAGTAATGAGTGGTGGAGGCTGGCGCCTTCGCCTATTAATGAGGACCTGGTCTCTGACCAGACACCTGCCTCGCTAAGTAGGGTGTGAATCTTCAGGTCACTTTCGGTATATGCCCGTCACGATCTAAACCAGGTCCTAAACCAGGTCCTATACCAGGTCCTATACCAGGTCCTAAACCAGGTCCTATACCAGGTCCTAAACCAGGTCCTATACCAGGTCCTAAACTAGGTCCTAAACCAGGCCTTACCTAAACCCGCATTGCAAATGGGTTGGGGAAATATTTTTATTGGAGGGTTTGGGTTTGAGGAGGACCTGCTTAGTATGGGCCAGAAGGCCTGCTGCAGTCTTCCTCCTTTCTTATCTTCTTATACCACGGTAGGCACTAAACCCGGCTGAGCAAGATCTAACTTGAGGAACTGAATAAGTATCCTCTTAAAGATAGCTAGGGGTATCTTGATAATTTTCCTTGTGTACGAGAGGAGGCTCTTGAAAAGTCTTGGGCCCCTTAAGCTTATCTATTATTTTTGTTACCAAACTGGTTGTGTGTTGGCAATTACCTATTTTATCGCAACCTGTCATGTTCTTGTAATATATATTATCATGTTTCGTCTTCGTGTTTGAGTGAACATGCGTGACATGATGATTTATAGTTATAGTGTTGAAATGTACGTGTGTTTATGTATGGAAGTGAAAAACAACCTGTGTGTGTGTGTAAACACATATTTGTGGTTGTAGGGGTCGAGACACAGCTCCCGGCCCCGCCTCTTCGCTGGTCGCTACTAGATACACTCTCCCTGCTCCTTAGCTTTACTGTGTGTACTCACCTAGTTGAGGTTGCGGGGGTCGAGTCCGAGCTCCTGGCCCCGCCTCTTCACTGATCGCTACTAGGTCACTCTCCCTGAACCGTGAGCTTTATCATACCTCTGCTTAAAGCTATGTATGGATCCTGCCTCCACTACATCGCTTCCCAAACTATTCCACTTACTGACTACTCTGTGGCTGAAGAAATACTTCCTAACATTCCTGTGATTCATCTGTGTCTTCAACTTCCAACTGTGTCCCCTTGTTACTGTGTCCAATCTCTGGAACATCCTGTCTTTGTCCACCTTGTCAATTCCTCTCAGTATTTTGTATGTCGTTATCATGTCCCCCCTATCTCTCCTGTCCTCCAGTGTCGTCAGGTTGATTTCCCTTAACCTCTCCTCGTAGGACATACCTCTTAGCTCTGGGACTAGTCTTGTTGCAAACCTTTGCACTTTCTCTAGTTTCTTCATGTGCTTGGCTAGGTGTGGGTTCCAAACTGGTGCCGCATACTCCAATATGGGCCTAACGTACACGGTGTACAGGGTCCTGAATGATTCCTTATTAAGATGTCGGAATGCTGTTCTGAGGTTTGCTAGGCGCCCATATGCTGCAGCAGTTATTTGGTTGATGTGCGCTTCAGGAGATGTGCCTGGTGTTATACTCACCCCAAGATCTTTTTCCTTGAGTGAGGTTTGTAGTCTCTGACCCCCTAGACTGTACTCCGTCTGCGGTCTTCTTTGCCCTTCCCCAATCTTCATGACTTTGCACTTGGTGGGATTGAACTCCAGGAGCCAATTGCTGGACCAGGTCTGCAGCCTGTCCAGATCCCTTTGTAGTTCTGCCTGGTCTTCGATCGAGTGAATTCTTCTCATCAACTTCACGTCATCTGCAAACAGGGACACCTCAGAGTCTATTCCTTCCGTCATGTCGTTCACAAATACCAGAAACAGCACTGGTCCTAGGACTGACCCCTGCGGGACCCCGCTGGTCACAGGTGCCCACTCTGACACCTCGCCACGTACAATGACTCGCTGCTGTTTTCCTGACAAGTATTCCCTGATCCATTGTAGTGCCTTCCCTGTTATCCCTGCTTGGTCCTCCAGTTTTTGCACCAATCTCTTGTGTGGAACTGTGTCAAACGCCTTCTTGCAGTCCAAGAAAATGCAATCCACCCACCCCTCTCTCTCTTGTCTTACTGCTGTCACCATGTCATAGAACTCCAGTAGGTTTGTGACACAGGATTTCCCGTCCCTGAAACCATGTTGGCTGCTGTTGATGAGATCGTTCCTTTCTAGGTGTTCCACCACTCTTCTCCTGATAATCTTCTCCATGATTTTGCATACTATACATGTCAGTGACACTGGTCTGTAGTTTAATGCTTCATGTCTGTCTCCTTTTTTAAAGATTGGGACTACATTTGCTGTCTTCCATGCCTCAGGCAATCTCCCTGTTTCGATAGATGTATTGAATATTGTTGTTAGGGGTACACATAGCGCCTCTGCTCCCTCTCTCAATACCCATGGGGAGATGTGTGTGTGTGTGTGTGTGTGTGTGTGTGTGTGTGTGTGTGTGTGTGTGTGTGTGTGTGTGTGTGTGTGTGT
Organism: Cherax quadricarinatus; assembly: GCF_038502225.1. NCBI lineage: Eukaryota > Metazoa > Arthropoda > Malacostraca > Decapoda > Parastacidae > Cherax > Cherax quadricarinatus. The sequence continues at coordinate 6,896,904 of NC_091369.1, forward strand.
GTGTGTGTGTGTGTGTGTGTAAGTGTGTGTGTATGTGTGTGTGTGTGTGTGTGTGTGTGTGTGTGTGTGTGTGTGTGTGTGTGTGTGTGTGTGTGTGTGTGTGTGTGTGTGTGTGTGTGTGTGTGTGTGTATACACTCATAAATATAACAATACCGATCACCGACAAGGTTAGCCACGGAAAAACGCTAATATAAACACAATTCGAAACAGGAAATGCGCGTGCACATCTCATAAGTCCCACGTCCTACTGGAGCACGATCAGCGGCGGAAATATATATAAAATTAATATTCTGAGGTGATGTCAGTTCGTCTGGCAGAAATGATCTTACGATCGCGACTTGTGTCAACAAGGCAACGAGGTGCAAAATGCTAGCGTTACCACATTTCTGAGACTACATTTATTATCGTTGTATTTTTGACGAGTTATAAGAAATGTCAGGCCACGAGTGAGGTGACATGATTGTTGGGGCCACGAGTGAGGTGACATGATTGTTGGGGCCACGAGTGAGGTGACATGATTGTTGGGGCAAGGAGTGGACATGACTGGATGACGACTGTGTGGTCGTCATCCACTTTAGGAAAGTCGTACAGGACTGGATGACGACTGTGTGGTCCAGTTCAGGGTAAACTGGAGGTCAGAAATAAGACGAGAAACTTGTGGTATGCGCAGTCACACCTCACCTCTGTCGTCTAGTTAAGTGGGCTCACAGAATTCAAGTCATGGAGTGCCCTAGAAACATCTAGGGAGTATTTTATACGACTTTCTAAGCCCAGGTTAACCCAGGGTATTGACAGGTAAGGCATCTAACTTCATTTAACAAAATGATCTTGTAACATTAACCCAACGAATACCAAATGTCATTATTATTATTATTATTATTATTATTATTATTATTATGAATTTGGTAGGGTGTGCAAAAGAAGAAAATTAAAGGTGAATACAGGAAAGAGTAAGGTTATGAGGATAACAAAAAGATTAGGTGATGAAAGATTGAATATCAGATTGGAGGGAGAGAGTATGGAGGAGGTGAACGTATTCAGATATTTGGGAGTGGACGTGTCAGCGGATGGGTCTATGAAAGATGAGGTGAATCATAGAATTGATGAGGGAAAAAGAGTGAGTGGTGCACTTAGGAGTCTGTGGAGACAAAGAACTTTGTCCTTGGAGGCAAAGAGGGGAATGTATGAGAGTATAGTTTTACCAACGCTCTTATATGGGTGTGAAGCGTGGGTGATGAATGTTGCAGCGAGGAGAAGGCTGGAGGCAGTGGAGATGTCATGTCTGAGGGCAATGTGTGGTGTGAATATAATGCAGAGAATTCGTAGTTTGGAAGTTAGGAGGAGGTGCGGGATTACCAAAACTGTTGTCCAGAGGGCTGAGGAAGGGTTGTTGAGGTGGTTCGGACATGTAGAGAGAATGGAGCGAAACAGAATGACTTCAAGAGTGTATCAGTCTGTAGTGGAAGGAAGGCGGGGTAGGGGTCGGCCTAGGAAGGGTTGGAGGGAGGGGGTAAAGGAGGTTTTGTGTGCGAGGGGCTTGGACTTCCAGCAGGCATGCGTGAGCGTGTTTGATAGGAGTGAATGGAGACAAATGGTTTTTAATACTTGACGTGCTGTTGGAGTGTGAGCAAAGTAACATTTATGAAGGGATTCAGGGAAACCGGCAGGCCGGACTTGAGTCCTGGAGATGGGAAGTACAGTGCCTGCACTCTGAAGGAGGGGTGTTAATGTTGCAGTTTAAAAACTGTAGTGTAAAGCACCCTTCTGGCAAGACAGTGATGGAGTGAATGATGGTGAAAGTTTTTCTTTTTCGGGCCACCCTGCCTTGGTGGGAATCGGCCGGTGTGATAATAAAAAAAAAAAAATATTATTATTATTATTATTATTATTATTTAGTGCTATGCTTATATTGGTCATCTAACACAAGTTATGATGTAAAGTGAAGTCTCGGCAGTAATGTCAGCAGGAGTCGTCTGGGCAGTAATGTCAGCAGGAGTCGTCTGGGCAGTAATGTCAGCAGGAGTCGTCTCGGCAGTGTCAGCAGGAGTCGTCTCGGCAGTGTCAGCAGGAGTCGTCTCGGCAGTAATGTCAGCAGGAGTCGTCTGGGCAGTAATGTCAGCAGGAGTCGTCTGGGCAGTAATGTCAGCAGGAGTCGTCTCGGCAGTGTCAGCAGGAGTCGTCTCGGCAGTGTCAGCAGGAGTCGTCTCGGCAGTAATGTCAGCAGGAGTCGTCTCGGCAGTGTCAGCAGGAGTCGTCTCGGCAGTGTCAGCAGGAGTCGTCTCGGCAGTGTCAGCAGGAGTCGTCTCGGCAGTAATGTCAGCAGGAGTCGTCTCGGTAGTGTCAGCAGGAGTCGTCTCAGCAGTAATGTCAGCAGGAGTCGTCTCGGCAGTGTCAGCAGGAGTCGTCTCGGCAGTAATGTCAGCAGGAGTCGTCTCGGCAGTGTCAGCAGGAATCGTCTCGGCAGTAATGTCAGCAGGAGTCGTCTCGGCAGTATTGTCAGCAGGAGTCGTCTCGGCAGTGTCAGCAGGAGTCGTCTCGGCAGTAATGTCAGCAGGAGTCGTCTCGGCAGTAATGTCAGCAGGAGTCGTCTCGGCAGTAATGTCAGCAGGAGTCGTCTCGGCAGTAATGTCAGCAGGAGTCGTCTCGGCAGTGTCAGCAGGAATCGTCTCGGCAGTAATGTCAGCAGGAGTCGTCTCGGCCGTAGTGTCAGCAGGAGTCGTCTCGGCAGTGTCAGCAGGAGTCGTCTCGGCAGTAATGTCAGCAGGAGTCGTCTCGGCAATGTCAGCAGGAGTCGTCTCAGCAGTAATGTCAGCAGGAGTCGTCTCGGCAGTAATGTCAGCAGGAGTCGTCTCGGCAGTAATGTCAGCAGGAGTCGTCTCGGCAGTAATGTCAGCAGGAGTCGTCTGGGCAGTAATGTCAGCAGGAGTCGTCTGGGCAGTAATGTCAGCAGGAGTCGTCTGGGCAGTAATGTCAGCAGGAGTCGTCTGGGCAGTAATGTCAGCAGGAGTCGTCTCGGCAGTAATGTCAGCAGGAGTCGTCTGGGCAGTAATGTCAGCAGGAGTCGTCTCGGCAATGTCAGCAGGAGTCGTCTCAGCAGTAATGTCAGCAGGAGTCGTCTCGGCAGTAATGTCAGCAGGAGTCGTCTCGGCAGTAATGTCAGCAGGAGTCGTCTCGGCAGTAATGTCAGCAGGAGTCGTCTGGGCAGTAATGTCAGCAGGAGTCGTCTGGGCAGTAATGTCAGCAGGAGTCGTCTGGGCAGTAATGTCAGCAGGAGTCGTCTGGGCAGTAATGTCAGCAGGAGTCGTCTCGGCAGTAATGTCAGCAGGAGTCGTCTGGGCAGTAATGTCAGCAGGAGTCGTCTGGGCAGTAATGTCAGCAGGAGTCGTCTGGGCAGTAATGTCAGCAGGAGTCGTCTGGGCAGTAATGTCAGCAGGAGTCGTCTGGGCAGTAATGTCAGCAGGAGTCGTCTGGGCAGTAATGTCAGCAGGAGTCGTCTGGGCAGTAATGTCAGCAGGAGTCGTCTCGGCAGTAATGTCAGCAGGAGTCGTCTCGGCAGTAATGTCAGCAGGAGTCGTCTCGGCAGTAATGTCAGCAGGAGTCGTCTCGGCAGTAATGTCAGCAGGAGTCGTCTCGGCAGTAATGTCAGCAGGAGTCGTCTCGGCAGTAATGTCAGCAGGAGTCGTCTCGGCAGTAATGTCAGCAGGAGTCGTCTGGGCAGTAATGTCAGCAGGAGTCGTCTGGGCAGTAATGTCAGCAGGAGTCGTCTGGGCAGTAATGTCAGCAGGAGTCGTCTGGGCAGTAATGTCAGCAGGAGTCGTCTGGGCAGTAATGTCAGCAGGAGTCGTCTGGGCAGTAATGTCAGCAGGAGTCGTCTCGGCAGTAATGTCAGCAGGAGTCGTCTGGGCAGTAATGTCAGCAGGAGTCGTCTGGGCAGTAATGTCAGCAGGAGTCGTCTCGGCAGTAATGTCAGCAGGAGTCGTCTCGGCAGTAATGTCAGCAGGAGTCGTCTGGGCAGTAATGTCAGCAGGAGTCGTCTCGGCAGTAATGTCAGCAGGAGTCGTCTCGGCAGTAATGTCAGCAGGAGTCGTCTCGGCAGTAATGTCAGCAGGAGTCGTCGTCTGGGCAGTAATGTCAGCAGGAGTCGTCTGGGCAGTAATGTCAGCAGGAGTCGTCTCGGCAGTAATGTCAGCAGGAGTCGTCTCGGCAGTAATGTCAGCAGGAGTCGTCTCGGCAGTAATGTCAGCAGGAGTCAGTAATGTCAGCTGGGCAGTAATGTCAGCAGGAGTCGTCTCGGCAGTAATGTCAGCAGGAGTCGTCTGGGCAGTAATGTCAGCAGGAGTCGTCTGGGCAGTAATGTCAGCAGGAGTCGTCTGGGCAGTAATGTCAGCAGGAGTCGTCTGGGCAGTAATGTCAGCAGGAGTCGTCTGGGCAGTAATGTCAGCAGGAGTCGTCTGGGCAGTAATGTCAGCAGGAGTCGTCTGGGCAGTAATGTCAGCAGGAGTCGTCTGGGCAGTAATGTCAGCAGGAGTCGTCTCGGCAGTAATGTCAGCAGGAGTCGTCTGGGCAGTAATGTCAGCAGGAGTCGTCTGGGCAGTAATGTCAGCAGGAGTCGTCTGGGCAGTAATGTCAGCAGGAGTCGTCTGGGCAGTAATGTCAGCAGGAGTCGTCTGGGCAGTAATGTCAGCAGGAGTCGTCTGGGCAGTAATGTCAGCAGGAGTCGTCTCGGCAGTAATGTCAGCAGGAGTCGTCTGGGCAGTAATGTCAGCAGGAGTCGTCTGGGCAGTAATGTCAGCAGGAGTCGTCTCGGCAGTAATGTCAGCAGGAGTCGTCTGGGCAGTAATGTCAGCAGGAGTCGTCTGGGCAGTAATGTCAGCAGGAGTCGTCTGGGCAGTAATGTCAGCAGGAGTCGTCTCGGCAGTAATGTCAGCAGGAGTCGTCTCGGCAGTAATGTCAGCAGGAGTCGTCTGGGCAGTAATGTCAGCAGGAGTCGTCTCGGCAGTAATGTCAGCAGGAGTCGTCTGGGCAGTAATGTCAGCAGGAGTCGTCTCGGCAGTAATGTCAGCAGGAGTCGTCTGGGCAGTAATGTCAGCAGGAGTCGTCTGGGCAGTAATGTCAGCAGGAGTCGTCTGGGCTGTAATGTCAGCAGGAGTCGTCTCGGCAGTAATGTCAGCAGGAGTCGTCTCGGCAGTAATGTCAGCAGGAGTCGTCTCGGCAGTAATGTCAGCAGGAGTCGTCTGGGCAGTAATGTCAGCAGGAGTCGTCTGGGCAGTAATGTCAGCAGGAGTCGTCTGGGCAGTAATGTCAGCAGGAGTCGTCTTGGCAGTAATGTCAGCAGGAGTCGTCTCGGCAGTAATGTCAGCAGGAGTCGTCTCGGCAGTAATGTCAGCAGGAGTCGTCTCGGCAGTAATGTCAGCAGGAGTCGTCTGGGCAGTAATGTCAGCAGGAGTCGTCTGGGCAGTAATGTCAGCAGGAGTCGTCTCGGCAGTAATGTCAGCAGGAGTCGTCTGGGCAGTAATGTCAGCAGGAGTCGTCTCGGCAGTAATGTCAGCAGGAGTCGTCTCGGCAGTAATGTCAGCAGGAGTCGTCTGGGCAGTAATGTCAGCAGGAGTCGTCTGGGCAGTAATGTCAGCAGGAGTCGTCTCGGCAGTAATGTCAGCAGGAGTCGTCTGGGCAGTAATGTCAGCAGGAGTCGTCTCGGCAGTAATGTCAGCAGGAGTCGTCTCGGCAGTAATGTCAGCAGGAGTCGTCTGGGCAGTAATGTCAGCAGGAGTCGTCTCGGCAGTAATGTCAGCAGGAGTCGTCTGGGCAGTAGTGTCAGCAGGAGTCGTCTGGGCAGTAATGTCAGCAGGAGTCGTCTCGGCAGTAATGTCAGCAGGAGTCGTCTGGGCAGTAATGTCAGCAGGAGTCGTCTCGGCAGTAATGTCAGCAGGAGTCGTCTGGGCAGTAATGTCAGCAGGAGTCGTCTGGGCAGTAATGTCAGCAGGAGTCGTCTGGGCAGTAATGTCAGCAGGAGTCGTCTCGGCAGTAATGTCAGCAGGAGTCGTCTCGGCAGTAATGTCAGCAGGAGGAAAACTTCCGCGCCTATGAATCTATATTAACCTGAGGATTTTCTCAAGCAAAACAAACTGATCGACAACGAAGTCCCCATCAATGTCAGAGTCCCCATCAATGTCAGAGTCCCCATCAATGTCAGAGTCCCCATCAATGTCAGAGTCCCCATCAATGTCAGAGTCCCCATCAATGTCAGAGTCCCCATCAATGTCAGAGTCCCCATCAATGTCAGAGTCCCCATCAATGTCAGAGTCCACATCAATGTCAGAGTCCCCATCAATCTCAGAGTCCCCATCAATGTCAGAGTTCCCATCAATGTCAGAGTCCCCATCAATGTCAGAGTCCCCATCAATCTCAGAGTCCCCATCAATGTCAGAGTCCCCATCAATGTCAGAGTCCCCATCAATGTCAGAGTCCCCATCAATCTCAGAGTCCCCATCAATCTCAGAGTTCCCATCAATTTCAGAGTCCCCATCAATCTCAAAGGTCAGCTGTGTATAGATGTATCAGCGGGTCACAGCCGCTTCGTTTGTTTGGGTGCTCGTTTGTAGGCGTAGGCGTGCGCGTGCTTGTGTGTGTGTGTGTGTGTGTGTGTGTGTTCTTACCTATTTGTGGCTGCAGGGGTCAATTTATAGCTCATGGCCCCGCCTCCTCGCTGATCGCTACTAGGTGCACTCTCTGCTCCATAAGTTTTATCGTACCTCTTCTTAACGCTATGTATGGATTCAGCCTCCACTATATCACTCTCCAGACTGTTCTACTTCCTGACAACTCTGTGACTGAAGAAGTACTTCCTAACATCCGCGTCTACCTGGAGGGCATTCCGGGGATCAACGCCCCGCGGCCCGGTCCACGACCAGGCCTCCCGGTGAATCAGGGCCTGGTCAATGAGGCTGTTACTGCTGGCCGCACGTAATTCAACGTACGAACCACAGTCAGGCCGATCCGATACTAACTTTAGGTATCTGTCCAGCTCCCTCTTGAAGACAACTAGGGGTCTATTGGTAATTACCCTTATGGCTGGTGGGAGGCTGTTGAACAGTCTTGGGCCCCGGACACTTGTGTTTTCTCTTAGTGTACTAATGGCGCCCCTACTTTTCGTGGGGGTATGTTACATCGCCTGCCAAGTTTTTTACTTTCGTAGGGAGTGATTTCTATGTGCAGATGAGGAACCAGTCCCTCCAGAATCTTCCAGGTGCAGATTATGATATATCTCTCTCGCCTGCGCTCCAGTGAGTACAAGTCAAGTGCTTCCAAGCGTTCCCAGTAGTTAAGGTGTTTGATGGAACTTATACGTGCAGTAAAGGTTCTCTGTACATTCTCTAGATCTGCAATTTCGCCTGCTTTAAATGGAGATGTTAATGTACAGCAGTATCCCAGCCTAGAAAGAACAAGTGATTTGAAAAGAATTATCATTGGCTTGGCATCTCTTGTCTTGAATGTTCTCATTATCCATCCTATCAGTTTCCTATCAGATGTGATAGCGGCATTGTGATCCTTGAAGGTGAGATTCTCAGACATTACCACTCACAGGTCCTTCACATTACTTTTCCGCTTTATTGTGTGATTAGAGTTTGTAGTATACTCAGTCCTAGTTATTATTTCCTCCAGTTTTCCATAACGGAGTAGTTGGAATTTCTCTTCATTGAACATCATATTGTTCTCCGTTGCCCATTGGAAAACTTGGTTTATATCTTCTTGGAGATTTGCCGTGTCCTCAATGGATGACAGTCTCATGCAGATCCTGGTATCGTTTGCAAAGGATGATGCACTGCTATGGTTTACATCTCCATATCTGATATGAGAATGAGGAACAGGATAGGTGCGAGTACTGTGCCTTGTGGAACAGAGCTCTTCACTATGGCCGCTTCCGATTTAACTTTGTTTACCACTACTCTTTATGTTCGATTGGTTAGAAAGTTGAAGATCCATCTGCCTACTTTGCCAGTTATCCCTGTGACTCATCTGAGTTTTCAACTTCCATCTGTGACCCCTTGTTGCTGTGTCCCATCTCTGAAACATTCTATCCCTATCCACCTTGTCAATTAATCTCAGTATTTTGTATGTCGTTATCACGTCCTCCCTATCCGTCCTGTACTCCAGTGTTGTCAGGTTGAGTTCCCTTAACCTCTTCTCGTAGGACATACCCCTCAGCTCCGTCTTGTTGCAAATCTTTCCACTTTCTCTAATTTTTGACGCGTTTGATCAGGTGTGGGTTCCACACTGGTGCCGCATACTCAATATGGGCATGACGTACACGTACAGTGTACGTCAGGCCCATATTGGAGTATGCAACCGGACGACACGTAGGTAACAGAGGCGGAGGAAGCAGCGAGGTCTCTAGTGGGACGATGTTTCGCACGAGGAGAAATTGATGAAGTTGTGGTAAAAGGAGCGAGGTTGGTCGAAACGTGGCAGTGAAAGATGGCGTCCTGTACTTGTCTACCATCACCACTTGTGGCCTTCCAGGTAGTGGTGGTGATGGTGGTGGTTGTGGCAGTGGTGGTGGTGGTAGTGGTGGTGGTAGTGGTGGTGGTAGTGGTGGTGGTAGTGGTGGCGGTTATGGTGGTATTGCTAGTGGTGGTGGTAGTGCTACTAGTGGTGGTGGTAGTGCTAGTGGTGGTGGTAGTGCTAGTGGTGGTGGTAGTGCTAGTGGTGGTGGTAGTGCTAGTGGTGGTGGTAGTGCTAGTGGTGGTGGTAGTGCTAGTGGTGGTGGTAGTGCTAGTGGTGGTGGTGAAGTGTTCTTCAACATGACTGCCACTACTACAATCTTGACTATCCCTACATTTATCACGTTCTTCACACTTACAGACATTTATTTTCTCCTACGGTGAATTTCATCTTTATATATATATGTATATATATATATATATATATATATATATATATATATATATATATATATATATATATATATATATATATATATATATATATATATAATATATATATATATATATATATATATATATATATATATATATATATATATATATATATATATAACTATTTCTGACCGATTCTTCATTTCCAGCTTGTTAATTCACTGTTTGTTTTGTTTTATCTAACTCAGTTCCGGCTTTACCACGTCTCACTCCTTCCCTATTCACAGCTATCCTCTCTTTCCATCTGCATCCCTTCCTTCTCCATCCCCAACTTACCTCTAATATTTCGGACTGCTGGCACAGCATGCGCAAAATCGAATTGAAATTAGCACGATAACGAGCAATTCATTAAGCTAATTGAACCCTAGAGAGGCTGGGGCTTCAGGCTCTGTGTTTACACTCCAAGTAGCAAGGGAGCAGCTGCAGCTCGGGAAGGAGTCTGCTAGGAGTTGTGGTGTGTCTGACCGATGGAGGAGTGTGCCTGGCCAAGGGAAAAGGTGTGCCTGGCCGAAGATGGGTTTGCTGGTCAAGGTTAAGACCAGCCAAAGAGGGGTATATCAGGTCAAGGAAGGAGTGAAAAGCGATGTCTGAGTATTGGATGAGAGGTTAAGCTAAGTGGAGTCTTCTAAATTGTTAGGGAATGGCAATGGGAGCTATATGTGTGTACCTTGATATCAATATTAAAACCATTATTATTATTATTGTTATTATTATTATTACTACTACTACTAGTAGTAGTAGTAGGAGAAGAGCTGAACCCGAAATTTGGTGGTAAACAAGCCAGAATCAGCTCAATCATATCTCTAAGTACCACTGACAAACGTTTCCCCCGTGTTACGAGTGAAATAAAACAGAAAAGCTGGAAAAAAGAAAACCCAGGAAACTACTTAAGGTCCCTCTTTGGTAATACCTAAGTGGTTATATCAGGCCCTTGAAGGATCTGGTTTAAGAACTTAAAGGTCCCCCCCCTTCAGGAACACCTAAGTCCTTGAATTGATAGCCCTTCCTTTGAAGCGTCTGGGTTAAGCACTTACAGGTCCCCTTTAGGGATACCTAAGTGGTTAAACCAGACCCTTGAAGAGTCTGGTTTAACGTTAACACTTATAGATTTCCCTTCGGGAATACCTAAGTCCTTGAATCGATAGCCCTTCCGTCGAAGGGTCTGGTTTAGGCATGGGGATCGAGCCCAGCACCAATCACAATAAGATCAGCGATGGGTCACAAAACAGACATAAAACAGACCGCGACTCCAACACTGGTCGTGAAAGGAGCATCAAATCTGCCGCGGCAAGCATAATACGACTCACCCTGGGCATCAACTCAACCTCATGTGCTCCCAGAAGCCAGAGTGGGATCCAACAACACCGCTCCGCCACTCACACCTTATTACTCTGACTATGATTCCTCGTGCGTCTCTTTTGCTGCATCTGTTGCTGAAGCTTTTGTTGTAGTTCTTGTGGCTCTTGTCGACGTTTTTATTACAGTGCTATTTCCAGTTGTTGTAGTGCTAGTTTCAATTGTTGTAGTACTAGTGTAGTACTGGTTGCAGTTGTTGAAATGCTAGTTTCAGTTGTTATAGTGCTAGTTTCAGTTGTTATAGTGCTAGTTTCAGTTGTTATAGTGCTAGTTTCAGTTGTTATAGTGCTAGTTTCAGTTGTTATAGTGCTAGTTTCAGTTGTTATAGTGCTAGTTTCAGTTGTTATAGTGCTAGTTTCAGTTGTTATAGTGCTAGTTTGTTGTTATAGTGCTAGTTTCAGTTGTTATAGTGCTAGTTTCAGTTATAGTGCTACTTTCAGTTGTTATAGTGCTAGTTTCAGTTGCTGTAGTACTAGTTTCAGTTGTAGTACTAGTTTCAGTTATTGTTGTAGTACTAGTTTCAGTTGATGTTGAAGTGCTAGTTTCAGTTGTTATAGTGCTAGTTTCAGTTGTTATAGTGCTAGTTTCAATTGTTGAGGTGCTAGTTTCAGTTGTTTTAGTGCTAGTTTCAGTTGTTTTAGTGCTAGTTTCAGTTGTTATAGTGCTAGTTTCAGTTGTTTTAGTGCTAGTTTCAGTTGTTTTAGTGCTAGTTTCAGTTGTTTTAGTGCTAGTTTCAGTTGTTATAGTGCTAGTTTCAGTTGTTTTAGTGCTAGTTTCAGTTGTTGAAGTGCTAGTTTCAGTTGTTATAGTGCTAGTTTCTGTTGTGCTAGTTTCAGTTGTTGTAGTACTAGTTTCAGTTGTTGTAGTACTATTTTCAGTTATTGTTGTAGTACTAGTTTCAGTTGATGTTGAAGTGCTAGTTTCAGTTGTTATAGTGCTAGTTTCAGTTGTTATAGTGCTAGTTTCAGTTGTTATAGTGCTAGTTTCAATTGTTGAAGTGCTAGTTTCAGTTGTTATAGTGCTAGTTTCAGTTGTTGAAGTGCTAGTTTCAGTTGTTATAGTGCTAGTTTCTGTTGTTGTAGTGCTAGTTTCAGTTGTTATAGTGCTAGTTCCAGTTGATGTAGTACTAGTTTCAGTTATTGTTGTAGTACTAGTTTCAGTTGTTGTTGAAGTGCTAGTTTCAGTTGTTATAGTGCTAGTTTCTGTTGTTGTAGTGCTAGTTTCTGTTGTAGTGCTAGTTTCTGTTGTTGTAGTGCTAGTTTCTGTTGTTGTAGTGCTAGTTTCTGTTGTTGTAGTGCTAGTTTCTGTTGTTGTAGTGCTAGTTTCTGTTGTTGTAGTGCTAGTTTCTGTTGTTGTAGTGCTAGTTTCAGTTGTTGTAGTGCTAGTTTCTGTTGTTGTAGTGCTAGTTTCTGTTGTTGTAGTGCTAGTTTCTGTTGTTGTAGTGCTAGTTTCTGTTGTTGTAGTGCTAGTTTCTGTTGTTGTAGTGCTAGTTTCTGTTGTTGTTGTAGTGCTAGTTTCTGTTGTTGCAGTGCTAGTTTCTGTTGTTGTAGTGCTAGTTTCTGTTGTTGTAGTGCTAGTTTCTGTTGTTGTAGTGCTAGTTTCTGTTGTTGTAGTGCTAGTTTCAGTTGTAGTGCTAGTTTCTGTTGTTGTAGTGCTAGTTTCTGTTGTAGTGCTAGTTTCTGTTGTTGTAGTGCTAGTTTCTGTTGTTGTAGTGCTAGTTTCTGTTGTTGTAGTGCTAGTTTCTGTTGTTGTAGTGCTAGTTTCTGTTGTTGTAGTGATAGTTTCTGTTGTTGTAGTGCTAGTTTCTGTTGTTGTAGTGCTAGTTTCTGTTGTTGTAGTGCTAGTTTCAGTTGTTGTAGTGCTAGTTTCAGTTGTTGTAGTGCTAGTTTCAGTTGTTATAGTGCTAGTTTCAGTTGTTGTAGTGCTAGTTTCTGTTGTTGTAGTGCTAGTTTTAGTTGTTGTAGTGCTAGTTCCAGTTGCTGTAGTACTAGTTTCAGTTATTGTTGTAGTACTAGTTTCAGTTGTTGAAGTGCTAGTTTCAGTTGTTATAGTGCTAGTTTCTGTTGTTGTAGTGCTAGTTTCTGTTGTTGTAGTGCTAGTTTCTGTTGTTGTAGTGATAGTTTCTGTTGTTGTAGTGCTAGTTTCTGTTGTTGTAGTGCTAGTTTCTGTTGCTGTAGTGCTAGTTTCTGTTGCTGTAGTGCTAGTTTCTGTTGCTGTAGTGCTAGTTTCTGTTGCTGTAGTGCTAGTTTCTGTTGCTGTAGTGCTAGTTTCTGTTGCTGTAGTGCTAGGTGCAGCTCTTGTTGCCCACACTGATGCAATCCTTGCTGCATTTCTTGTTGTAATTCTACTTACGGTTATTGTTGTAGATTTTGGTGTAGTTCTTGTTGCAGATCTTACTATACTTCTTGATGCAGTTCTTGTTGCAGATCTTACTGTACTTCTTGATGCAGTTCTTGTTGCAGATCTTACTGTACTTCTTGATGCAGTTCTTGTTGCAGGTCTTACTATACTTCTTGATGCAGTTCTTGTTGCAGATCTTACTGTACTTCTTGATGCAGTTCTTGTTGCAGATCTTACTATACTTCTTGATGCAGTTCTTGTTGCAGATCTTACTGTACTTCTTGATGCAGTTCTTGTTGCAGATCTTACTATACTTCTTGATGCAGTTCTTGTTGCAGATCTTACTGTACTTCTTGATGCAGTTCTTGTTGCAGATCTTACTGTACTTCTTGATGCAGTTCTTGTTGCAGATCTTACTGTACTTCTTGATGCAGTTCTTGTTGCAGATCTTACTGTACTTCTTGATGCAGTTCTTGTTGCAGATCTTACTATACTTCTTGATGCAGTTCTTGTTGCAGATCTTACTGTACTTCTTGATGCAGTTCTTGTTGCAGATCTTACTATACTTCTTGATGCAGTTCTTGTTGCAGATCTTACTGTACTTCTTGATGCAGTTCTTGTTGCAGATCTTACTGTACTTCTTGATGCAGTTCTTGTTGCAGATCTTACTATACTTCTTGATGCAGTTCTTGTTGCAGATCTTACTATACTTCTTGATGCAGTTCTTGTTGCAGATCTTACTGTACTTCTTGATGCAGTTCTTGTTGCAGATCTTACTATACTTCTTGATGCAGTTCTTGTTGCAGATCTTACTGTACTTCTTGATGCAGTTCTTGTTGCAGATCTTACTGTACTTCTTGATGCAGTTCTTGTTGCAGATCTTACTATACTTCTTGATGCAGTTCTTGTTGCAGATCTTACTATACTTCTTGATGCAGTTCTTGTTGCAGATCTTACTGTACTTCTTGATGCAGTTCTTGTTGCAGATCTTACTATACTTCTTGATGCAGTTCTTGTTGCAGATCTTACTGTACTTCTTGATGCAGTTCTTGTTGCAGATCTTACTATACTTCTTGATGCAGTTCTTGTTGCAGATCTTACTATACTTCTTGATGCAGTTCTTGTTGCAGATCTTACTGTACTTCTTGATGCAGTTCTTGTTGCAGATCTTACTGTACTTCTTGATGCAGTTCTTGTTGCAGATCTTACTGTACTTCTTGGAGTAATTTTTTTTTACTAATTTTCGTTTTATGCGACTGGACAGAAACTGTGTATGTGTTGATGTAATATTTAGGATTTAATAAAGAAATGAATAAGATATCTCGCACCCATGTGTGTGTGTGCATCTGTACGTGAGTGTGTACGTGAGAATGTGTACACCGTTTTAACAAATATTCTTCATAACTTTCCATCAGAGAGAGGACTCGCCAAACCTTAATTATCCCCACAGTTGTCGCTGAAGTTGTCAGCATCAAAGAGACTAGCGAATGAAAGATATTATTTACGATGGTGCAGCCTGACGCCACCATCAATACACACACTGTTTACCCGGAAATGTTAGAGCCACACTGGGTACATTTCTCCAGTATTGACTTTTGTCGCTGCTTCAATACATGTTAGGAAACATGTTCCCCTTGATAAGAGGCGCAACCTGAACCTGATGACTAGATAACGCCTGTACGAATAGAAGGCAAGGGGAAGGGGGCAAAGGGAGGGAGGAAGGGGGTAAAGGGGAAGTAACTGGAATGGAATTCAGGGGGAAATGCCCTGTAGTGCAAGATAGGAAGCAGGGAGGAAATTTGCTGTCAAGGAAGGGGGCAAGAGAGCATGTCATGTCTATCTTTGGCTAGGCTGGGGGTTCCCATCTCCCCGGCAACACTTAAATTTCCTACGCAATTTCTGAGGTTTGAACGCCTGTGTCGTACGCTGAAGAATTCCAGCATAAATAATAACACAAATTTGGGATGAGTGTCTCTTAATGAACCTTCCCTCAATCAGCCCTAGTATATATATAAGGGATTTAAAATTCATAAATCTTTGTTACCATTTTATACTACAATAAATTTAAAATATTTGATGATTTAAAATAAGATGATTGACGTCTAGACAAAGTTAATGGGGTAGTTATCTTAGAAGAATTTGAGTATATTAGTAGAATGGAAAAGTTACTGTTAGATTAACATTATCTGATCCATATATATGTATATATATATATATATATATCTATATATATATATATATATATATATATATATATATATATATATATATATATATATATATATATATATATATGTCGTGCCGAATAGGTAAAACTTGCAATTTTGGCTTAAATAGCAACGCTATTCTTGCGGAATAAGACGAACGAAAATTTGTGTATGCAATAATTTCGGAAAAATCATTCTGATCTTAACGAAAAAAATATATTTCACTGTGTTTGTTTATTATTATATTGCTGTAAATTTATCTAAAATATATTTAGTTGGATTACGCTAAATTAAATTGCGCTTGTTATAAAGTTAGGTAAGTTTTCTAAGGTTCTTTTGGTACAAAATTATTAATTTTTACATTAACATAAATGAAAAAAAATATTTCTTTAAACGTATAAGATAAAATTTTAGAAAGGACTTAATTTTAAATGAGTTCTTGCTAACTGACCAAATTTGCCTATTCATCAGTGACACTATCACTGTGTTTGCAGAGGAGCGCAGATACGACAGTTTAGATGTTACTCCAAACAGTAAATATCCTAGCCCCCTCCTTTAAGTGCAAGCATTCTACTTTCCACCTCCAAGACTCAAGTAGATATATTAATGCATCCACGAACGAGTGGTTTTAAGCATATAACAATACTGCGACTGGCTGGGAATCGAATTTCCGATACTTTATCAAGCCCAGCGAGAAGCCTGACAAAATTCCAAGACTCCTTAATCCACTGAGCAATCAATGTTGTAAACATCAGGTGCCCAGTACCACTGAACATGTTACTCCTGATGCCAACACATACGTGCTGTGATAAGCTACAGAACTAATTTCAGTCTCCTCCCGTTCAAAATACGTCTTCACGAGCAGTACACATATTAATGCATGCACAAACAAGCTTCATACATAGTTTTAAGAGCAGGTACGATAGAGTCCACGAGGTTGAGAGTGAATCTGAAGAGTGGTAAGTTAAGAAGCAGGGCCAGGAGCTGAGAATCAACCCCCGCAACAAACACAAATATGCGAGTACACACACACACACACACACACACACACACACACACACACACACACACACACACACACACTCGACCCCTGCAACCACAAATAGGTGAGTACACACACACTCGCTTTGTGCTGGTGACAATAGCAAAACCTTCCTAGTCTTCTAGCCTCCTCTCTCCCGGTACTTACACCACTCCCCCTGTACCAGTGACAGCACTTTCCCCAGCCTCACCCATCCCCCGGTTCCTCCTCTGTCCCAGTGCCAGCACCTCTCCCCATGTACCGGTGACAGCACGCCAGCTTCACCAATCCCCCGGTTCCTCCTCTGTCCCAGTACCAGCATCTCTCCCCATGTACCAGTGACAGCACCCCAGCTTCACCCATCCCCCGGTTCCTCCTCTGTCCCAGTACCAGCACCTCTCCCCCTGTACCGGTGACAGTACCCCAGCTTCACCCATCCCCCGGTTCCTCCTCTGTCCCAGTACCAGCACCTCTCCCCCTGGACCGGTGACAGCACCCCCAGCTTCACCCATCCCCCGGTTCCTCCTCTGTCCCAGTACCAGCACCTCTCCCCCTGTACCGGTGACAGCACGCCAGCTTCACCCATCCCCCGGTTCCTCCTCTGTCCCAGTACCAGCACCTCTCCCCCTGTACCGGTGACAGCACCCCACCATCCCCCGGTTCCTCCTCTGTCCCAGTACCAGCACCTCTCCCCCTGTGCCGGTGACAGCACCCCAGCTTCACCCATCCCCCGGTTCCTCCTCTGTCCCAGTACCAGCACCTCTCCCCCTGTACCGGTGACAGCACCCCAGCTTCACCCATCCCCCGGTTCCTCCTCTGTCCCAGTACCAGCACCTCTCCCCCTGTACCGGTGACAGCACCCCACCATCCCCCGGTTCCTCCTCTGTCCCAGTACCAGCACCTCTCCCCCTGTGCCGGTGACAGCACCCCAGCTTTACCCATCCCCCGGTTCCTTCTCTCTCCCAGTACCAGCACCTCTCCCCCTGTACCGGTGACAGCACCCCAGCTTCACCCATGCCCCGGTTCCTCCTCTGTCCCAGTACCAGCACCTCTCCCCCTGTACCGGTGACAGCACCCCAGCTTCACCCATCCCCCGGTTCCTCCTCTGTCCCAGTACCAGCACCTCTCCCCCTGTACCGGTGACAGCACCCCAGCTTCACCCATCCCCCCGTTCCTCCTCTGTCCAAGTACCATCACCTCTCCCCCTGTACCGGTGACAGCACCCCAGCTTCACCCATCCCCCGGTTCCTCCTCTGTCCCAGTACCAGCACCTATCCCCCTGTACCGGTGACAGCACCCCAGCTTCACCCATCCCTCGGTTCCTCCTCTGTCCCAGTACCAGCACCTCTAACCCTGTACCGGTGACAGCACCCCAGCTTCACCCATCCCCCGGTTACTCCTTTGTCCCAGTACCAGCACCTCTCCCCCTGTACCGGTGACAGCACCCCAGCTTCACCCATCCCCCGGTTCCTCCTGTCCCAGTACCAGCACCTCTAACCCTGTACCGGTGACAGCACCCCAGCTTCACCCATCCCCCGGTGTCCCAGTACCAGCACCTCTCCCCCTGTACCGGTGACAGCACCCCAGCTTCACCCATCCTCCGGTTCCTCCTGTCCCAGTACCATCACCTCTTCCCCCTGTACCGGTGACAGCACCCCAGCTTCACCCATCTCCCGGTTCCTCCTCTGTCCCAGTACCAGCACCTCTCTCCCTGTATCGGTGACAGCACCCCAGCCTCATCGGTCCCCCGGTTCCTCCTCTGTCCCAGTACCAGCACCTCTCCCCCTGTACCGGTGACAGCACCCCAGCTTCACCCATCCCCCGGTTCCTCCTCTGTCCCAGTACCAGCACCTCTCCCCCTGTACTGGTGACAGCACCCCAGCTTCACCCATCCCCCGGTTCCTTCTCTGTCCCAGTACCAGCACCTCTCCTCCTGTACCGGTGACAGCACCCCAGCTTCACCCATCCCCCGGTTCCTCCTGTCCCAGTACCAGCACCTCTCCCCCTGTATCGGTGACAGCACCCCAGCCTCATCGGTCCCCCGGTTCCTCCTCTGTCCCAGTACCAGCACCTCTCCCCCTGTACCGGTGACAGCACCCCAGCTTCACCCATCCCCCGGTTCCTCCTCTGTCCCAGTACCAGCACCTCTCCCCCTGTACCGGTGACAGCACCCCAGCGTCACCGGTCCCCCGGTACCTCCTCACTAGCGTTACGTAAATTACCCTCGGGAAATCCTGGTGCTCTGGCTGCACACAATATATTTAAGATCTCACCTAAACTAATTTAATAATTTAAGATTTGAAGGAAATCGCTAAGTAAATGTTCTCTGACTTTTATCAGGAAGAGCTAAACCCGTAGAAATTAAATTTAATACAACAGTCTGGTAGGCAACGCTCTCGCTTCACACACTGAGCGTCCGTGGTTCGATCCCCGGCAAGGGTGGGAATAGTGGGTTTGTTTCCTTACACCTGCTGTCCCTGTTCACCTAGCAAGTAAATAGGTACCTGGGTGTTACTCGACTGGTGTGGGTCGCATCCTGGGGGACAAGACTGAGGACACCAGTGGAAATAAGACAGTCCTCGATGACGCACTGACTTTCTTGGGTTATCCTGGGTGGCTAACCCTCCGGGGTTAAAAATCCCAACAAAATCTTAGCTTTTATATTATTATTATTATTATTATTATTATTATTATTGGGAAACGTTAAAAATAAGAATAAGAGAAAGGAACACTACAACAGGCCTACTGGCCCATGCTAGGCAGGTCCAAGTCACACCCA
The DNA here is from genome assembly GCF_038502225.1 of Cherax quadricarinatus. Taxonomy (NCBI): domain Eukaryota; kingdom Metazoa; phylum Arthropoda; class Malacostraca; order Decapoda; family Parastacidae; genus Cherax; species Cherax quadricarinatus. The sequence goes on from NC_091369.1 coordinate 6,915,544, forward strand.
CTTAAGAAGGAGCACTACAGCAGGCCTACTGGCCCATGCTAGGCAGGTCCAAGTCACACCCACTTAAGAAGGAAGGAGCACTACAGCAGGCCTACTGGCCCATGCTAGGCAGGTTCAAGTCACACCCACCTACACTCATTCATGTACTTATCTAACTTATTTTAAAGGTAATACCTTGAGTGACGCTACTCGGTAGTTTGTTCCACTCATCCACTACTCTATTATCAAACCAATACCTTCTTACATCTTTTCTAAATCTCAGTGTTTCCAACCTAAATCCAATGCTGCGAGTCTTGTCATGGTTAGATATTTTTAGCACGTTATTTACATCCTCTTTATTTATTCCTGTTTTCCATTTATACACCTCAATCATGTGTGTATGTTTATATGTGGACGACCCCGGAGAAAAGTAGTGTCAGGTTACACTGGTGGAGGACGACCTTGGAACAAGGTAGTGTCAGGTTACACTGGTGGAGGACGACCTCGGAACAAGGTAGTGTCAGGTTACACTGGTGGAGGACGACCTCGGAACAAGGTAGTGTCAGGTTACACTGGTGGAGGACGACCTTGGAACAAGGTAGTGTTAGGTTACACTGGTGGAGGACGACCTTGGAACAAGGTAGTGTTAGGTTACACTGGTGGAGGACGACCTTGGAACAAGGTAGTGTTAGGTTACACTGGTGGAGGACGACCTTGGAACAAGGTAGTGTTAGGTTACACTGGTGGAGGACGACCTTGGAACAAGGTAGTGTCAGGTTACACTGGTGGAGGACGACCTTGGAACAAGGTAGTGTCAGGTTACACTGGTGGAGGACGACCTTGGAACAAAGTAGTGTCATGTTACACTGGTGGAGGACGACCTTGGAACAAGGTAGTGTTAGGTTACACTGGTGGAGGACGACCTTGGAACAAGGTAGTGTTAGGTTACACTGGTGGAGGACGACCTTGGAACAAGGTAGTGTTAGGTTACACTGGTGGAGGACGACCTTGGAACAAGGTAGTGTTAGGTTACACTGGTGGAGGACGACCTTGGAACAAGGTAGTGTCAGGTTACACTGGTGGAGGACGACCTTGGAACAAGGTAGTGTCAGGTTACACTGGTGGAGGACGACCTTGGAACAAAGTAGTGTCATGTTACACTGGTGGAGGACGACCTTGGAACAAGGTAGTGTTAGGTTACACTGGTGGAGGACGACCTTGGAACAAGGTAGTGTTAGGTTACACTGGTGGAGGACGACCTTGGAACAAGGTAGTGTTAGGTTACACTGGTGGAGGACGACCTTGGAACAAGGTAGTGTTAGGTTACACTGGTGGAGGACGACCTTGGAACAAGGTAGTGTCAGGTTACACTGGTGGAGGACGACCTTGGAACAAGGTAGTGTCAGGTTACACTGGTGGAGGACGACCTTGGAACAAAGTAGTGTCATGTTACACTGGTGGAGGACGACCTTGGAACAAGGTAGTGTTAGGTTACACTGGTGGAGGACGACCTTGGAACAAGGTAGTGTTAGGTTACACTGGTGGAGGACGACCTTGGAACAAGGTAGTGTTAGGTTACACTGGTGGAGGACGACCTTGGAACAAGGTAGTGTTAGGTTACACTGGTGGAGGACGACCTTGGAACAAGGTAGTGTCAGGTTACACTGGTGGAGGACGACCTTGGAACAAGGTAGTGTCAGGTTACACTGGTGGAGGACGACCTTGGAACAAAGTAGTGTCATGTTACACTGGTGGAGGACGACCTTGGAACAAGGTAGTGTTACGTTACACTGGTGGAGGACGACCTTGGAACAAGGTAGTGTTAGGTTACACTGGTGGAGGACGACCTTGGAACAAGGTAGTGTTAGGTTACACTGGTGGAGGACGACCTTGGAACAAGGTAGTGTTAGGTTACACTGATGGAGGACGACCTTGGAACAAGGTAGTGTCAGGTTACACTGGTGGAGGACGACCTTGGAACAAGGTAGTGTCAGGTTACACTGGTGGAGGACGACCTTGGAACAAAGTAGTGTCATGTTACACTGGTGGAGGACGACCTTGGAACAAGGTAGTGTCAGGTTACACTGACGGAGGACGACATTGGAACAAAGTAGTGTCAGTTACACTGGTGGAGGACGACCTTGGAACAAGGTAGTGTCAGGTTACACTGGTGGAGGACGACCTTGGAACAAAGTAGTGTCATGTTACACTGGTGGAGGACGACCTTGGAACAAGGTAGTGTCAGGTTACACTGGCGGAGGACGACATTGGAACAAAGTAGTGTCAGTTACACTGGTGGAGGACGACCTTGGAACAAGGTAGTGTCAGGTTACACTGGTGGAGGACGACCTTGGAACAAGGTAGTGTCAGGTTACACTGGTGGAGGACGACCTTGGAACAAGGTAGTGTCAGGTTACACTGGTGGAGGACGACCTTGGAACAAAGTAGTGTCAGTTACACTGGTGGAGGACGACCTTGGAACAAGGTAGTGTTAGGTTACACTGGTGGAGGACGACCTTGGAACAAGGTAGTGTTAGGTTACACTGGTGGAGGACGACCTTGGAACAAGGTAGTGTTAGGTTACACTGGTGGAGGACGACCTTGGAACAAGGTAGTGTCAGGTTACACTGGTGGAGGACGACCTTGGAACAAGGTAGTGTCAGGTTACACTGGTGGAGGACGACCTTGGAACAAAGTAGTGTCATGTTACACTGGTGGAGGACGACCTTGGAACAAGGTAGTGTTAGGTTACACTGGTGGAGGACGACCTTGGATCAAGGTAGTGTTAGGTTACACTGGTGGAGGACGACCTTGGAACAAGGTAGTGTTAGGTTACACTGGTGGAGGACGACCTTGGAACAAGGTAGTGTTAGGTTACACTGGTGGAGGACGACCTTGGAACAAGGTAGTGTCAGGTTACACTGGTGGAGGACGACCTTGGAACAAGGTAGTGTCAGGTTACACTGGTGGAGGACGACCTTGGAACAAAGTAGTGTCATGTTACACTGGTGGAGGACGACCTTGGAACAAGGTAGTGTTAGGTTACACTGGTGGAGGACGACCTTGGAACAAGGTAGTGTTAGGTTACACTGGTGGAGGACGACCTTGGAACAAGGTAGTGTTAGGTTACACTGGTGGAGGACGACCTTGGAACAAGGTAGTGTTAGGTTACACTGGTGGAGGACGACCTTGGAACAAGGTAGTGTCAGGTTACACTGGTGGAGGACGACCTTGGAACAAGGTAGTGTCAGGTTACACTGGTGGAGGACGACCTTGGAACAAAGTAGTGTCATGTTACACTGGTGGAGGACGACCTTGGAACAAGGTAGTGTTAGGTTACACTGGTGGAGGACGACCTTGGAACAAGGTAGTGTTAGGTTACACTGGTGGAGGACGACCTTGGAACAAGGTAGTGTTAGGTTACACTGGTGGAGGACGACCTTGGAACAAGGTAGTGTTAGGTTACACTGGTGGAGGACGACCTTGGAACAAGGTAGTGTCAGGTTACACTGGTGGAGGACGACCTTGGAACAAGGTTGTGTCAGGTTACACTGGTGGAGGACGACCTTGGAACAAAGTAGTGTCATGTTACACTGGTGGAGGACGACCTTGGAACAAGGTAGTGTTAGGTTACACTGGTGGAGGACGACCTTGGAACAAGGTAGTGTTAGGTTACACTGGTGGAGGACGACCTTGGAACAAGGTAGTGTTAGGTTACACTGGTGGAGGACGACCTTGGAACAAGGTAGTGTTAGGTTACACTGGTGGAGGACGACCTTGGAACAAGGTAGTGTCAGGTTACACTGGTGGAGGACGACCTTGGAACAAGGTAGTGTCAGGTTACACTGGTGGAGGACGACCTTGGAACAAAGTAGTGTCATGTTACACTGGTGGAGGACGACCTTGGAACAAGGTAGTGTCAGGTTACACTGACGGAGGACGACATTGGAACAAAGTAGTGTCAGTTACACTGGTGGAGGACGACCTTGGAACAAGGTAGTGTCAGGTTACACTGGTGGAGGACGACCTTGGAACAAAGTAGTGTCATGTTACACTGGTGGAGGACGACCTTGGAACAAGGTAGTGTCAGGTTACACTGGCGGAGGACGACATTGGAACAAAGTAGTGTCAGTTACACTGGTGGAGGACGACCTTGGAACAAGGTAGTGTCAGGTTACACTGGTGGAGGACGACCTTGGAACAAGGTAGTGTCAGGTTACACTGGTGGAGGACGACCTTGGAACAAAGTAGTGTCAGTTACACTGGTGGAGGACGACCTTGGAACAAGGTAATGTCAGCAGCAGGGTGAACCTTCCTTCAGAGCTCCCCCAGAGAGAGGAGGGTGAGGCTCAGGGGGTGAGGAGCAGAGAAAGAAGTATCTAGGTCAGGGTACTAGCTGCAGGCACCCTCTTGCATCCCTCTCGTCCTTCCTCTTTCCCTCTCCCTCTCTCTCTCTCTTCGTTAGGTTTAGAATGATTTTTGCAAAATTATTGCATACACAAATTTTTGCTAGCCTTATTCGGCAAGAAGAGCGTTGCTATTTAAGCCAAAATCGCAAGTTTTACCTATTCGGCACGACATACGTATATATAATACTATATTAAAATTTAATGTTATCTTCGAGAAGTCTACGGAGAGTAGTAGCCAGAGTTCATTTTGCAACAACAGTAAACACTCAAATGTCGTAGATTCTGAGGTTAGTCAAGTTTTATGAGTACACTGACTGTACCACCACACATTGTACCACCACACACTACCACACTGCACCACCATACACTGTACCACCATACTGTACCACACACTGTACCACCACACACTCTACCACCAGACACTGTACCACCACACACTACCACACTGTACCACCACACACTGTACCACCACACTGTACCACACATTGTACCACCACACACTACCACACTGCACCACCACACACTGTACCACCACACACTACCACACTGCACCACCACACTGTACCACACACTGTACCACCACACACTACCACAATGCACCACCACACACTGTACCACCACACTGTACCACACACTGTACCACCACACACTCTACCACCAGACACTGTACCACCACACACTACCACACACTGTACCACCACACACTCTACCACCAGACACTGTACCACCACACACTGTACCACCACACATTGTACCACCACACACTACCACACTGCGCCACCACACACTGTACCACCACACTGTACCACACTGTCCCACCACACACTCTACCACCAGACACTGTACCACCACACTCTACCACCAGACACTGTACCACCACACTTTGTACCACACACTGTACCACCACACACTGTACCACCACACACTACCACACACTGTACCACCACACACTCTACCACCAGACACTGTACCACCACACACTACCACACTGCACCACCACACACTGTACCACACACTGTACCACCACACACTACCACCAGACACTGTACCACCACACACTGTACCACCACACACTGTACCACCACACACTACCACACACTGTACCACCACACACTGTACCACCACACACTCTACCACCAGACACTACCACCACACACTGTACCACCACACACTGTACCACACACTGCACCACCACACACTGTACCACCACACACTGTACCACACACTGCACCACCACACACTGTACCACCACACACTGTACCATACACTGTACCACCACACACTGTACCACCACACACTGCACCACCACACACTGTACCACCACACACTGTACCACACACTGCACCACCACACACTGTACCACACACTGCACCACCACACACTGTACCACCAGACACTGTACCACACACTGTACCACCACACACTGTACCACCACATACTACCACCAGACACTACCACCAGACACTACCACCACACACTGTACCACACCACCACACACTGTACCACCACAAACTGTACCACACACTGTACCACCACACACTGTACCACACACTGCACTACCACACACTGTACCACCACACACTGTACCACACACTGTACCACCACACACCACCACCACACACTACCACCACACACTGTACCACACACTGTACCACCACACACCACCACCACACACTGTACCACCACACACTGCACCACCACACACTACCACCACACTGTACCACACACTGCATCACCACACACTGTACCACCACACACTGTACCACTCTGTACCACACACTGCACCACCACACACTGTACCACCACACACTGTACCACACACTGTACCACCACACACTACCACACACTGTATCACCACACACTGTACCACCACACACTGCACCACCACACACTGTACCATCACACACTGTACCACACACTGCACCACCACACACTGTACCACCACACGCTGTACCACACACTGTACCAACACACACTGTACCACCACACACTGCACCACCACACACTACCACCACACACTGTACCACACACTGCATCACCACACACTGTACCACCAAACACTGTACCACAAACTGTACCACCACACACTGCACCACCAAACACTGTACCACACAATGCACCACCACACAAAGCACCACCACACACTGCACCAACACACACTGCACCACCACACACTGCACCACCACACAATGCACCACCACACACTGTACCATCACACATTGTGCCACCACGCACTGTACCACCACACATTGTACCACCACACACTGTACCACCACACACTGTACCACCACACATTGCACCACACACTGTACCACCACACACTGAACCACCACACACTGCACCACCACACACTGTACCACCACCACCACACTGCAACACCACCATCACCATACACTGCACCACCACCACCACACACTGCACCACCATCATCACCATACACTGCACCACCATCACCACACACTGCACCACCATCACCACACACTGCACCACCACCACACATTGCACCACCACCCCCACACACTGCACCACCACCATACACTACACAACCACCATACACTGCACAACCACCACCACACTGCACCACCACCATACACTGCACAACTACCACACACTGCACCACCACAAACACTGCACCACCACAAACTGCACCACCACATACTGCACCACCACAAACACTGCACCACCACATACTGCACCACCACATACTGCACCACCACAAACACTGCACCATATCACCACCCCACACACTGCACCACCACACGCTGCACCACCACACGCTGCATCACCACCACATCACTCCCACATACTGCACCACCACACGTTGCACCACATACTGCACCACCATATACTCCACCACCACACACACTGCGCCACCGCCACACACTGCACCACCACACACTGCACCACCACACACTGCACCACCATACATACTGCACCACCACACACTGCACCACCACACACTGCACCATCACACGCACTGCACCACCGCCACATACATCACTCCCACCACATATGGACAACCACAACATACATCACCACCAAACATTGCACCACCACCACCACACTGCACCACTACCACATACATCACCACCACCACATACATCACTACCACCACATACTGCACAACCACCACACACTACATCACCATCAACACATACCGCACCACCACACATTGAACCACCACCACCACCGCACTTCACCACATACACTACATCACCACATAAACTACATCACCACATACATTACAACACAGGCAAGTATACATAATAAAACTCTACGGATATCAGTCATGGGATTTAACCTTGCTCCAGTGAACATTCAACTGGCGCAGATCTGCCCTTACATGGAGTTCTAGTTAGCAACGGTACCAGCTGACGAAGGCGACGCAGTAGGAGTGATTAAGAGCCGTACAGGTGATCGCAAAGTAAGGGCGCACGGCGGACAAGGCGTGAAAATAGGGGTCCGGGATGGTCCCCTTTAACTTGAGCGTCCCAAGGGAGGAGGTATCAGCTCTCGGGGAAGCATCCCCCTCCCCCTGACCTACTGTGCCTCTTCCTCCTGCGGCCGCAGGCACTCTTCTTTCCTTCCTGATGGGGGAGAATGAAAGGGGGTAGCCTAGCAGGCCCTCGTATTCTTCTACCTCCTCCCTCGCTTCATTTTTTGTCTCCTCCCTCTTCTCCTCCTAATCATTTAATCCTTTTCATCTCCTCTTCCTGCTGTGACAGGCTGTGTGCTCGTCAGAGTTCCTGAACCTCACAACTGGTGTGTACTATTAATTAATTACTCTCACAAATTACTGTTTGTGTACATTCTCTTCATATAAAGCTAAACAATACTAGCCCTGACTACCCCCTAACATGTAGTGCTTTACTCTCCTTAATTGTAAAATACCTCCGGTACCCAGTTTGTCTCATTAACATTATTCATGGTTAAGTCTGTATGAAACATACAAACTTATGTTGAAAAACTCTAAAAGAAATAACATTGCCTTATTCAATGTTACAAGCTAAGTCAAAGAAGTTTTGGCTTTCTCAGTGTCGATCGCTCTAGACAAAAGATATATAAGGTCATTATGTAAGATACAGGAAGATGCAGGATGTACATGTATGGTACACAATACCGACAAGATGAAGAATTAGACACATGTGTAACATCTGGGTATCTTTATTGTAGATGTTTCGCACTACAGTGCTTTTATCAATACAAATTCAAGGACATAAAGGGAAGACAGTAGAATTATATACAAAAGACGAGATAATCAGTCCCTCAGCCTTGGAGTTGTTGATGAGCACCGGAGTCTGTAAGACTACAATGCTCATCACCAACTCCAGGACTGAAGGACTCATTACCACGTATTTTGTATACTTATATACTTCTACAGTCTTCCCATTATATCACTGAATTTGTATTGATAAAGCCACTGGATGGCGAAACATCTACAATAAAGATACACAAACTCTCCAAGATACAGAATACATGCTGTGTGAACACACTATGTATGTTTCAGTGTGCACAGCGTGAACAATGTTCACTTTGTGCACACTGAAACAATGTGTAAACTGAACCTGTGTCACACGAGAATATTTTTTTGCCACACGACACTCACTGCTGTCTAAAGTAATTATCAAGCCACAGCTGTCACTTGACAGCAGTCAGTGATGATCAGGAGTCTTTCTAACGTTTCCTCTCTAATTGTGACGACACTATTTGTGAATAAACGCATTTACTCTACTGCAATTCCAGCCCAAGTATACTGACAGTCTCCACAAATTTATATAATCTCATTTCCCGTATATAATATATAGGACCTATATAAATATAACCACTTGATAAATGTATATATTAATTCACATAATATTTTTGTGTTGGTAAATTTGAATTTCAGGATGAAATGTAACGATATATATTAGTAATATTTTCGTTTAAAATCTTATTTTTTCTTTGCAGATACGTCAAGAATATGCTTAACGAAGGAATGTGTTAAAACAGGTATGTGGTGTTTGATTTGTAGTATATTTCTTAGACCTTCTAAGAACACAGTCAAAAAAAAAATTAAGACTGAGACCTTGTGTGTATGTGATTGGCTTTCCAATAGGCACACTAGAAAAACTTTGGCTGATGGTGTTAAAGAACACAGATATACTGTAAGATATAGCCTGAAACACACTGCACACTTCTAACACTGACAGAGGATACCATCATGTTGTAGTTGCAGGTGAGGGTTCATACGACAATGGAGAAGAAAGATTTTAACTATCAGGACATGTAGACCACAATATGACAGTCTATCAGGACATGTAGACCACAATATGACAGTCTATCAGGACATGTAGACCACAATATGACAGTCTATCAGGACATGTAGACCACAATATGACAGTCTATCAGGACATGTAGACCACAATATGACAGTCTATCAGGACATGTAGACCACAATATGACAGTCTATCAGGACATGTAGACCACAATATGACAGTCTATCAGGACATGTAGACCACAATATGACAGTCTATCAGGACATGTAGACCACAATATGACAGTCTATCAGGACATGTAGACCACAATATGACAGTCTATCAGGACATGTAGACCACAATATGACAGTCTATCAGGACATGTAGACCACAATATGACAGTCTATCAGGACATGTAGACCACAATATGACAGTCTATCAGGACATGTAGACCACAATATGACAGTCTATCAGGACATGTAGACCACAATATGACAGTCTATCAGGACATGTAGACCACAATATAACAGTCTATCACGACATGTAGACTGCACTAACACAATCTTTAAGGAAGTGGAACAAAAAACGTAATGTGGTTTATACGGATTTTGCAAAGTCGTGACAAATGTGATTATTCTTGTCAATTATCTTCGTATAAATATTAGAAACCGATTACTGTCTCCTGTATAATGTTTGAAGGTTAAGAAATAAATTTACACTAAGAACGAGTTTATAGGTAAGGAGTAATTACCGACCTAATGTAAGCGATATTCACCTGATCTCTTCAAAACTTGGTAAACATTGCAACCTGACCTTGGAACTTTGCTCACGCTAGTCTCGGAACATGTCTCATCATAGTGCAGGCACTGTACTTACCACCTCCAGGACTCGAGTCAGGCTAACCAGTTTTCCCTGAATCCCTTCATAATATGTTACCTTGCTCACACTCCAACAGCACGTCAAGTCGTAACACTTGCCTCCACTAACTCTGGCTCCAGGATTAAGTCTCAAACAATTCTTTCGCAATGAAAGACCAAGATGATCTTTGTCATGTATATGAAATGATCAATGAAATATATCTGCTATACCTTTGTAGATGAGTGGTGGAGAGGGAGGGAGAGGGGAATTTCCGGGTTAGCATGGGCGGGTTTACTTAAGACACCTGCTGTCCCTGTTCACCTAGCAGTAAATAGGTACCTGGGTATTAGTCGACTGGTGTGGGTCACATCCTGGTGACAAAATTAGCCTAATTTGCCCGAAATACTCTGCATAAACATCACTATCACTTCACAATCTACATTAACCTCACTTCCCTATCTACATTAACATCACTTCCCTATGTACATCATCACTTCCCTATCTACATCATCACTACTTTATCCACTCTCATGTGCTTTTTCCAACTCATCAGAGTAGCTTTGACATGGTCCTCAACTCACCCACGTTATCCAATGTTACATTCACGGAGGACCGTCAAGTCCGTAGGGGTCATACCGCGCCTGGGGAGTGCGAGTCAATCAGGTTTGATCACATGATGGCCAAGATACAACAGCTCCAGTGCCTTGGATAACGATCCCATCTCCGGTACGACGAAGGTCAAACGAATAATAACTAACCCAAGACGCTCATATTATTATTATTAATGTATTTTATTACTTTTATTATTATTATTATTATTATTATTATTATTATTATTATTATTATTATTTCATTTAGCTCTCTTAAAGCTCCTCTATAGTTTATTTGTAAATGCGATTGAAAAGCTGATCCAAAACTGAAAAAAAACACATGTTAATGAGGCCTTTCCACGTGCTATTCAATTTTGGATATACTTAATTAATCGCATTTACAAAAAAATGCATTAGACAGAGCTTGGGAAGAAGGCTCACGGTATTATTATTGTTATTATTGCTGTTATTATTATATTAAAAACAAGAGCTTAACAGTATCTTGTGTGGACAGCTGCATCCTTACTGGCGGCAATGGATCAGACTGCAGACCCGTGTAATGACTTCTTCCAGTACGCCTGTGGCATGTGGAACAAGAAGCACATCATCCCTGAAGACCGAGCCTCTATCAACACCTTCGAGGTCATGGCTGACCAGCTCCAGAAGATCCTCAGAGGTAGGTACCGTCAGGTAGACAGCGGATCATTTAGGCAGACAGTGGATCATTGAAGTAGACAGCGTCTCACTGAGGTAGACAGAGGTTTCAAACATACAAAGGGCAGTATCATGTACAAAATTTAAAAAAGAATCACTGAAACCCCATTATAAGCGGTTCTCTGCAATCAGTATATGTACTCATTCAACCAAGACCAATATCCAACCACACAACCATCATAAGAAGAGTAACAGTTTCAAAAATTGTAACTAACCATTCAGGCTCTTAAAGAAGTGTAACCACAGAACCTTCCCAAGACGTATAACTAACTGAACAATCTACCAACAGGGTTGTTAGAGATGCCGGTGAGTCCTGTGGAGGGTGACGCCACCAAGAAAGCCAAGCTCTTCTACTCTGCTTGCATGAATACCAGTAAGTTTGTGTGAATACCAGTATGTATGAATGCCGGTAAGTTTGTATAAATGGCGGTAAGTTTGTATAAATGGCGGTAAGTTTGTATAAATGGCGGTAAGTTTGTATAAATGGCGGTAAGTTTGTATAAATGGCGTTAAGTTTGTATAAATGGCGGCAAGTTTGCATAAATGGCGGTAAGTTTGTATAAATGGCGGTAAGTTTGTATAAATGGCGGTAAGTTTGTATAAATGGCGGTAAGTTTGTATAAATGGCGGTAAGTTTGTATAAATGGCGGTAAGTTTGTATAAATGGCGGTAAGTTTGTATAAATGCCGGTAAGTTTGTATAAATGCCGGTAAGTTTGTATAAATGGCGGTAAGTTTGTATAAATGGCGGTAAGTTTGCATAAATGGCCGTAAGTTTGTATAAATGGCGGTAAGTTTGTATAAATGGCGGTAAGTTTGTATAAATGGCGGTAAGTTTGTATAAATGGCGGTAAGTTTGTATAAATGGCGGTAAGTTTGTATAAATGGCGGTAAGTTTGTATAAATGGCGGCAAGTTTGTATAAATGGCGGTAAGTTTGTATAAATGCCGGTAAGTTTGTATAAATGGCGGTAAGTTTGTATAAATGGCGGTAAGTTTGTATAAATGCCGGTAAGTTTGTATAAATGGCGGTAAGTTTGTATAAATGGCGGTAAGTTTGCATAAATGGCGGTAAGTTTGTATAAATGCCGGTAAGTTTGTATAAATGGCGGTAAGTTTGTATAAATGGCGGTAAGTTTGTATAAATGGCGGTAAGTTTGCATAAATGGCGGTAAGTTTGTATAAATGCCGGTAAGTTTGTATAAATGGCGGTAAGTTTGTATAAATGGCGGTAAGTTTGTATAAATGCCGGTAAGTTTGTATAAATGGCGGTAAGTTTGTATAAATGGCGGTAAGTTTGCATAAATGGCGGTAAGTTTGTATAAATGCCGGTAAGTTTGTATAAATGGCGGTAAGTTTGTATAAATGGCGGTAAGTTTGTATAAATGGCGGTAAGTTTGCATAAATGGCGGTAAGTTTGTATAAATGCCGGTAAGTTTGTATAAATGGCGGTAAGTTTGTATAAATGGCGGTAAGTTTGTATAAATGGCGGTAAGTTTGCATAAATGGCGGTAAGTTTGTATAAATGACGGTAAGTTTGTATAAATGGCGGTAAGTTTGTATAAATAGCGGTAAGTTTGTATAAATGGCGGTAAGTTTGTATAAATGGCGGTAAGTTTGTATAAATGGCGGTAAGTTTGTATAAATGGCGGTAAGTTTGTATAAATGGCGGTAAGTTTGCATAAATACGAGTAAGTTTATATGAACAGCAGTAAGCTGATGCAGAAGTTATTTTTCCCTCAGAAAACTGATACATCAACAGTGTTCTGCTACCTCTTTCTATAATGTAATTACATCAAAAGAAGCAAAACTTAGCTATGTTTGCATGTAAGAAATGAAACTGGTTAGGAAGGGTCGTAGGGGACGTCTGAGATGTGCGGCGGGGGAGGGGGTACGATGCTAAATCTGGTTTGTCATTTATGGAGAGTGTGGCACTCATCTGTATTTTCCATCTAGTGTGGCAGATACTGGTGTGTTATAACTGGTGTGCGATACATTTCTTTCGAGGTGGGGAGGGTAAGTTAACAGACCTTTGTGGTAATGCATATCATATCTAAACTGGGTTGCTGTTGTGTTCTGTTGAGTAGAATATATTGACTGCAGGGAAGACTAACAAAGCTAAGAGTTGTGTATGGATCGTGTGGTGGAGAGCAGTGTAACATATGGTGATTCTTGATTGTTTTGTATTCATTAATGTATCACCTGACAATTTATGCCATAACAAATCATGATAACCTAAATTTACAGTACGACAAATCACC